>NC_084617.1:14888516-15186016 GCF_033978795.1 Nerophis ophidion
CATGTATGCATAAGTAACTAACTATGCAACATGGGGCACAACTACTTGTACAAAATAATAAAATAAAAAAAAGTATGTAATCATTTATCATGTCTTACAGTAGATTTATTTTATGTTTCTATTGTAGGGTTGTGAGGAGGTTAATAACATAAATAATAGGTTAGACATTGAATCTTGTAAAGTGTTGCAGACTTGATACATTTGTTCATGTTGCATTGGAAATGAAAACCTCAAGTTGATGACTTGGGGGAGAGTGACCTCTAGTGGCAAGACTAATAATAGGCAGCAGCGTCATAAAATCAGGCTGGCCGATTGTTGGTCATCATCAGATTATTTTTGTAACGCATTAACACATGCCCGTTTTTAAGTGTTATTAGTAATTACATTATAGTTGCATACAACAAATGATCTCGCTTACTTGTGGCTACTTTTTACGTGGGCCGAGACACATATCCAACGCACCTTTCCACACAAGCTGACGTCACTTGACATAAACAGGACGCTATGGAGTTTAGTTGCGATGCAAAATAAGTGGAAGACGAAATAAATTTCCCCCGAGATTCCAAACTTGCGCATATTTTCTGAAAGTGGTATTATTTTTGGGGTGCTAAAAAAAAAAAAATACTTAGCTATAATATCAATCAATCAATCAATCAATGTTTACTTATATAGCCCTAAATCACTAGTGTCTCAAAGGGCTGCACAAACCACCACGACATCCTCGGTAGGCCCACATAAGGGCAAGGAAAACTCACACCCAGTGGGACATCGGTGACAATAATGATCCAGTGGGACGTCTGTGACAATAATGATTATGAGAACCTTAGAGAGGAGGAAAGCAATGGATGTCGAGCGGGTCTAACATGATACTGTGAAAGTTCAATCCACAATGGATCCAACACAGTCGCGAGAGTCCAGTCCAAAGCGGTTCCAACTCAGCAGCGAGAGTCCCGTTCACAGCGGAGCCAGCAGGAAACCATCCCAAGCGGAGGCGGATCAGCAGCGCAGAGATGTCGAGGCGGATCAGCAGCGCAGAGATGTCCCCAGCCGATACACAGGCAAGCAGTACATGGCCACCGGATCGGACCGGACCCCCTCCACAGGGGAGAGTGGGACATAGAAGAAAAAGAAAAGAAACAGCAGATCAACTGGTCTAAAAAGGGAGTCTATTTAAAGGCTACAGTATACAAATGAGTTTTAAGGTGAGACTTAAATGCTTCTACTGAGGTGGCATCTCGAACTGTTACCGGGAGGGCATTCCAGAGTACTGGAGCCCGAACGGAAAACGCTCTATAGCCCGCAGACTTTTTTTGGGCTTTGGGAATCACTAACAAGCCGGAATCCTTTGAACGCAGATTTCTTGCCGGGACATATGGTACAATACAATCGGCAAGATAGGATGGAGCTAGACCGTGTAGTATTTTATACGTAAGTAGTAAAACCTTAAAGTCACATCTTAAGTGCACAGGAAGCCAGTGCAGGTGAGCCAGTACAGGCGTAATGTGATCAAACTTTCTTGTTCTTGTCAAAAGTCTAGCAGCCGCATTTTGTACCAACTGTAATCTTTTAATGCTAGACATGGGGAGACCCGAAAATAATACGTTACAGTAGTCGAGGCGAGACGTAACAAACGCATGGATAATGATCTCAGCGTCCTTAGTGGACAGAATGGAGCGAATTTTAGCGATATTACGGAGATGAAAGAAGGCCGTTTTAGTAACGCTTTTAATGTGTGCCTCAAAGGAGAGAGTTGGGTCGAAGATAATACCCAGATTCTTTACCGTGTCGCCTTGTTTAATTGTTTGGTTGTCAAATGTTAGAGTTGTATTATTAAATAGAGTTCGGTGTCTAGCAGGACCGATAATCAGCATTTCCGTTTTTTTGGCATTGAGTTGCAAAAAGTTAGCGGACATCCATTGTTTAATTTCATTAAGACACGCCTCCAGCTGACTACAATCCGGCGTGTTGGTCAGCTTTAGGGGCATGTAGAGTTGGGTGTCATCAGCATAACAGTGAAAGCTAACACCGTATTTGCGTATGATGTCACCTAGCGGCAGCATGTAGATGCTGAAGAGTGCAGGGCCAAGGACCGAACCCTGGGGAACTCCACACGTTACCTTAACGTAGTCCGAGGTCACATTGTTATGGGAGACACACTGCATCCTATCAGTAAGATAAGAGTTAAACCAAGACAGGGCTAAGTCTGACATACCAATTCGTGTTTTGATACGTTCTAATAAAATATTATGATCGACGGTATCGAAAGCAGCGCTAAGATCGAGGAGCAGCAACATAGATGACGCATCAGAATCCATCGTTAGCAATAGATCATTAGTCATTTTTGCGAGGGCTGTCTCCGTCGAGTGATTTGCCCTGAAACCGGATTGAAAGGTTTCACATAGATTGTTAGACGCTAAGTGTTCATTTAACTGCTCCGCAACAATTTTTTCGAGGATTTTTGAAATAAAGGGAAGGTGAGACACCGGTCGGTAGTTTACCATGAGGTCAGGATCGAGGTTAGGTCTTTTAAGAAGAGGATGAATAACCGCTTTTTTGAATGCTAGGGGAACAGTGCCCGAGGAAAGTGATAAGTTTATAATATTTAGCACTGATGGACCTAATAATACAAAGAGCTCCTTGATCAGTTTCCCAGGAAGAGGGTCAAGTAAACATGTTGTTTGTTTTATTCCATTTACACGTTGTAACAATTCCTCTAATGTTATTTCCTCAAAACGAGAGAAACTATTTTGGAGGGCAGTATCCGCCGTATATACAATCGTGTCAGTGTTAATAGAACCCCGTTGTAGCTGGGACGCATTGTCTTTAATCTCCTTTCTAATGACTTCAATTTTCTTACTAAAGAATTGCATAAAGTCATCAGCTGAGTGGGTGGAGCTACTGGAAGGAGTCCCTTGTTGGGTAAGCGATGCTACCGTACTAAACAAAAATTTAGGATCGTTTTTATTACGGTGGATGAGATTTGAGTAATAATTAGCTTTAGCTAAGGTAAGCATGCGTTTATAAGTTATTAAACCATCACTAAATGCTTGATGGTGCACCTCAAGTTTAGTCGTGCGCCATTTGCGTTCCAGCTTTCTGCATAATAATTTCTGAGCTCTAGTTTCTTCTGTAAACCACGGGGTGCGCTTTTTTGGAGCCTTTTTTAACTTTAGCGGTGCTATGTTATCAATGGTTTCGCGCAGGGCGTCGTTAAAGTTGTTAGTGAGGTTATCAATAGAGCCCACATACTTTGGGAATGGTGCCATTACCGAGGGCAGTAGGTCAGCAAGAGTTGTCGTTGTGGCCGTATTAATGTTGCGGCTGCTATAGCAGTTATTATTATTATTAGTTTGACGAACATGCGTCTGAACCTCGAATTTTATAAGGTAATGATCGGACAATACTTTAGTATACGGGAGTATCGTAACTTTGGAAGCGGTGATACCCCTGACAAGCACTAGGTCTATCGTATTACCGTTGCGATGCGTGGGTTCATTTATTATTTGTGTGAGACCACAGCTATCAATTATAGTCTGGAGCGCTACGCACGGTGGGTCCGATGGGGTATTCATATGGATATTAAAGTCCCCCATTATGATTATATTATCGGCGTGTGTCACTAGATCAGCAACGAACTCTGAGAATTCATTGATAAAGTCCGAACAGGGCCCTGGGGGGCGGTAGATAACAGCCAGGTGTAGAGGCAGCGGTGTGACAGACCTCATAGTAAGCACCTCAAACGATTTATATTTATTATTTATGTTAGGACTAAGGTTAAAGTTTTCGTTGTATATTAGTGCGACCCCCCCACCCCTTTTAAGCGGACGGGCAATATGCGCATGTGTAAAGTTAGGAGGACATGCCTCATTTAGCGCAAAAAAGTCGTTTGGTTTAAGCCAGGTTTCACTGAGACCGATGACGTTAAGATTGTTGTCTCTGATAATATCATTAACTAACAACGTTTTGGGAGACAATGATCTTATGTTTAAAAAACCTATATTATAGGTAGTGGGCTGTTTTAGGGAATTTTTGATCAAATTATCCGTAGTAGCAATATTAATAATGTTGTGTTTATTATGCCCAGTGCATTCAGTATAATTACGACCATATCTAGGAATTGATACGACGGGAATGTTCCGATTGTTTGTTTATTGCTTTGATAAACTGCACGCATCATGGTTAGCCACCTCAGTAACGGGGATTTTCCGATTGTTTGTTTGTTGCTTTGATAAACTGCACGCATCATAGTTAGCCACCTCAGTAAAACACATGTCCAACTCTGAAACACTCAAAGCAGAAAAAACTTGTTCTAATTTAACAGACTCCTTACCCAGACCAGTAGTCTCGCACTTTCCATCTAAATCCGTCTTCGGGATGGAGGAAAGTGGTGTTCTGTGGGGATTAGCCTTCTGCTTTGTTTTTAGCCCCGCTCGACATCCGCGTTTCCGATCACACCGCTGGCGTCTGCTCCGTAGACGGCCCCCGCTGCTACTAGACTCCGCTGCTTCACAGGCCGCTGGACGTAGCCGCCGACGAATCCCCATGCTAGTTAGCATGTTTAGCACGCCCGCGTCTATCAGTCCAAAACGGCCATATCCAAAGATGGAACATTTGGCGGAAATGCCGGACAGTTCTGCAGACTTCATGGCTGGCTCGCATCGTGGTCACTCCGTGATCACGTACATTGGGAATTTTTTTATTTTAAAAATGTATTTTTTTTTAATTAAACAAAGTCCTATAGTATAAAGCGGCTCGAAAACCACTAGTTCATAAAAAAAAAAAAAAAAAAAAAAAAAGTTTTTCGGTAACACTTTAGTATGGGGAACATCCATCAATCTATCCATCCATCCATCGATTTTCTACCGCTTGTCCCTTTCGGGGTCACGGAGGGGGCTGGAGCCTATCTCAGCTGCATTGGATAGAAATGTCTGATGCTGGATGTTAATAAAAATAAAATGAAAAAAAAAAGAATAAGTGTTACCGTTTTTTTCTGACTAGGCCTTTTCTTATTAATCTTCTTGTTACTGTTCCCGACATTGTTGCTGTATTTGTTGTGTTTTGTTAAATAAAAAGTGTTCTTTATGTGTCAAAGGGAATTCGGAACTGCAGTTTACCAGGTATATTTAAACCTTTGATGAATGTGTGGGGTGTGTATGCTACCACAAGTGAGTGCGGCATTAACAATGTGAGTTTTACTAGAGGATGTTGTCGGTGCGCGTTGAATGAATCTTTCGCCGAATCCAAAGGGGAAGGCGAAGGCAGTCAGCTGGGAGGCAAGCAGTCGGGGGCTAGAGAGAGGCAACGATGTCCGTGTCCAAGCAGGGGTCGAGGATTGAGAGAGGCAAGCAGAGATCCGGAAGGAGGTCGTAAGGTGAGACACGATCACAGGCAACAGGGAAGACACTGTGGAAGACACAAAAGGACAACAAAACGGGAACGAGGAAGAGCACGAAGAAGACGAGCAAGGAACGAGGGAGGGGTGCCAGACGTGATGCTTACTCAGGAAGATTGGCTACGTCCTGGTGAAGGTCTCTTGGGGGTCATTGTCTTTTATGCAGCTCCCTCTCATCAGGACCAGGTGAGCTGATGAGCAATTGCCTGCACCCTTGTTGCGTGGGCGTATTGCGTCCAGGGCGAGCAGGGGCGTGTCCAAGCGCGCTGCCAGCAGAGGTCCCGGCAGTTCCTTTTGCAGAGGAAAAGCGAGTTTGAGTCCGCGCTGTGACAAAAATGTTTTTTTTTTTTTTCAAGATGGCGCCGCTGTGTAGTGGCTGCTGGTTGCAGGAGCTCTTTGGGTTCTGTGTTCTCCTTTCTGTTCTTGATGTTTCCCTCTCGGTTTCATGCGTTCTGTTTCATGCACTTTTGTGTTTTCGTGGCACTTTTATGACTTCTGCGCTGCTTTTTTGTGGACTTTTGGATCTTTCTCGGCGGAGCCTTTTGGCCATGTTTGCACCGAAGACTAGCTCCTGGCTCTCTGCCACACCGAATAATCAATACATAAATAAAGTCTATCCTGCTCTATCCTTATTGCTGTTTAAAGGGAGTCGTACGTTTGAGGAGCCATTTAAAAAAATGGCTTTGTTGTTGTATTTAATCTTTAGAAGTCAAGGAAACAACCACAACAACATCCATCCCTTCCATCCATTTTCTACCGCTTATTCCCTTCGGGGTCGCGGGGGGTGCTGGAGCCTATCTCAGCTACAATCGGGCGGAAGGCGGCGTACACCCTGGACAAGTCGCCACCTTATCGCAGGGCCAACACAGATAGACATATGATTCGGTTTTCATTGTTCATTTAAAAGTGCTGTTTATTAGACTCGACTCGTACGCTGGGTTTTATGCCTCTCCCTGTCATCAGGACTAGGTGCGCTGATGAGCAATTGCCTGCAGCCTTGTCGCTGCGTGGGCGTGCTGCGTGGGCTTGTCCAAGCGCGCTGCCAGCAGAGGTCCCAGCAGCTCCTGCTGCAGAGGAAAGGCGAGTTCGAGTCCACGCCGTGACCAATTTTTTTTTTTTGTCTTTCACGATGGCGCTGGTGTGTAGTGGCTGCTGGTTGGCTCTTTGGCTTGCGTGTCCTCCTTTCTGTTCTTGATGCACTTTTGTGTTTTCGTGGCACTTTTATGACTTCTGCGCTGCTTTTTTGTGGACTTTTAGATCTTTCTCGGCGGAGCCTTTTGGCCATGTTTGCACCGAAGACTAGCTCCTGGCTCTCTGCCACACCGTATAATCATAACATAAATAAAGTCTATCCTGCTCTATCCTTATTACTCTTTAAAAGGGAGTCGTACGTTTGAGGAGCCATTTAAAAAAAAATGGCCTTGTTGTTGTCTTTAATCCTTAGAAGTCAACCCGGGGGTACTTTGTTTTCATCAAGTAAACAACCACAACAACATCCATCCCTTCCATCCATTTTTTTACCGCTTATTCCCTGGAGCCTATCGCAGCTACAATCGGGCGGAAGGCGGCGTACACCCTGGACAAGTCGCTACCTCATCGCAGGGCCAACACAGATAGACACACATAAGATTCGGTTTTCATTGTTCATTTAAAAGAGCTGTTTAATAGACTTGATTCGTACGCTGGCTTTTATGCCTCTCCCTCTCACCAGGGCCAGGTGCGCTGATAAGCAATTGCCTGCGTATTTGTATTTAATCTTTTGAAGTCAACCCGGGGTACTTTGTTTTCATCATTCATTTAAAAGAGCTGTTTAATAGACTCGACTCGTACGCTGGCTTTTATGCCTCTCCCTCTCATCAGGACCAGGTGCGCTGATGAATAATTGCCTGCGTATTTGTATTTAATCTTTAGACGTCAACCCGGGGTGCTTTGTTTTCATCAAGGAAAAAACCACAACAACATCTATCCCTTCCATCCATTTTCTACCCTTAAGAGTCATATACTGTAATTTGGTATTATCATGCCCTCATTTGGGTCCTTCAGGCATTAGAGTGGCTGTCACGCCAAATGTCTTCCGGGGGAAGGTTTTTGTAGGGGGGAAGAAACTTGGCGTGACAGAGCTTATCGCGGCTACAATCGGGCGGAAGGCGGTGTACACTCTGGACAAGTCACCACCCAATCACAGGGCCAACACAGATAGACACACATAAGATTCAGTTTTCATTGTTCATTTAAAAGAGCCGATCGCCAACGTCACAGCTCCAAAGGTTTAACTCTGAACATTTCCTTAAGTGGTTGCCTATGTCCTTGTTTGAGTATTGGCTTCTTAACGTGCAACAATAAACAAAGACTCAACAAAATAAGCCCAGGTTGCCCCCAAGGTCTGAACTTGTGTGTATGGTGTAGTGTGCAGAAGGCAAACAATGATGTTTCTTATCAGTGCATTTATCCAATCTTTTGTCCAAATGCCCCTCTGGGGCTCTCCAGATGGTTGCTAAGTTACGGGCGCTGGAACACATGACAGAGAAAGAGGAATAAGTCTACGGACAACAATGGTCAACAGTTGTGCCGCCATTCAGTGTGTGTGTGTGTGTGTGTGTGTGTGTGTGCGTATTGACGGGCGTGGATCAATTGGCAGCGCAGCCTTTTGTGGCCTCTTCTTGCCCACAGCTGAGTGACCTTTCCGAAGAGCACAGCGCCAGTTGTCCTGAATGAAGAGCCACACAGGGTCAGACGGCAGCCAATTAAGACCGGACAAGACAAGCGGAGGGAAGGAGAGGAGGCTGTGGGGGTATTGGGTACGGTCTGTCATGACCTGTGTTATAGATCTATATGGAACACTTTAAGCTTCTCACTCAGAGCCAATCAACTGCAGACAAAAGCAGTGTTTGGGTGAAACCACAAGAGGTCAAGCGTTCATGAAAATAGAGGCAGGCAATGGAGGGTGTGTGTGTGTGTGTGTGTGTGTGTGTGTCCGACGCCAACCCCCCAGAGTCGCCGCGTGTGTTTTGTTGACTTGTGACTGCATCACACTGGGAGCTGGGTCTAATATATGTTTAGCAAAAGTTTACCTACACTTGTAATGGAGACCAGCTGCTGGGTCTCTGCCACACTGGAGTCGGTTTGGAGGGACTGGAGGAGGTGCGGATGAGGGGACAGGGCTGCGGAGCTGGCACTGAGCGCCGGGACGGTGTCTTGGCTGGGTGAGCAGGTGTCGGACACCCCGGTTTCCTTGGACGTATCCTCGCTCATCCATGCGGACTGGACACTGGCCGAGAGTTGGTTGGCGGCCGAGAGTGGAGTCGGCTTTCTTGGTTGCTTTGTTGGGTCTGCTCCTGTCTCTGGCCATGCTCCCTCCACCCCGGCGGGCGAACACCGCAGAGGCCACCACAGTGTATATGTTTCTTTTAGTTTTTATTCATAGCTGTATGTAGAAGTGGCTGGTTGTATAAGCTGCTTTAATGTCTTTAATGTCCTTTGTCTTCTTTGATGTTTCCCTTTTACACACATGTGAGAGGGATGTGTTCTATGGCTATGAGTTGTTGTTTTCTTCCCTTGGCCTCAGTCTGGACCCCCTTTCCAGGGCCCAGGCTTAGACCGATTTTTTAATTTTATTTTAATCTCTATTTTTTTCTCCCATTCCCCCCACTTGTTTACCTGTATCTCACTTTTTTTCAGCGATCCGGTAACGTTTGTCTGATCTTGAACGGTATTGTGCTGAAAATTTTAATTTACCTGAAGGAACTCTCCTGAAGGAATAAATAAAGTACTATCTAATCTAATCTGAAGAACATAATGTCATGGCCGTCTCTTGTTTCCAATCATTTCTACAGCTCTTATTTTTTTGGGATAGAGTGATTGGAGCACATACTTGTTGGTCACAAACAAACATTCATGAAGTTTGGTTCTTTTATGAAATTATTATTGGTCTATTGCAATGGGTCCCGTTTTTATAGTCTTTGGTGTGACTCGGCCGGGGTTTGAACAGGGCGGACACTCTAACCACTAGGCCACTGAGTAGATTAATAATACATTTTCTACCACTTGTCCTTAATAATGTTGACAAAATAATACAATGATAAAAACACAATATGTTACTGCATACGTCAGCAGACTAATTAGGAGCCTTTGTTTGTTTACTTACTACTAAAAGACAAGTTGTCTTGTATGTTCACTATTTTAAGAACTTAACTGCAATAAGAAACATATTTTAATGTACCCTATAACCAATTTTTGGTTATAATAAAGCCAGTATTGCAATTTTTTTGTCAGGCTTGCCACTGACTGTTTGTTTGTGTGTTAGGTTTTCCTCTGTGTGTTTAGTATTTCCTGTCCTTAGTTCCTGTCAGTACTCTTATTTTGGTTCAACTTCCTGTTTGTCTCCCTGAGTGCTTTGTTTCCCCTCAGCTGCGGCTGATTGGCACCTGGCCACACCTGGTGTCAATCAGCCCAATCCTATTTGTAACTGCTTTGTCTTCCAGTCAGTGCTGGATTATTGTATTGTCTTGTCGATGTCACTTCTTGTCTCTTTTGTCATTTCTACATGTCGTGTCGTATCTTGTGGAGTCAATGCAGCCTTGCGGTAAGCTAGGTTTAGTTAGATGTTTTTCGCTTACTGTCTTTTGTTCCCTGCTTCCAGTTTGTTTTCTTATTATGAGTACGACTTCTATTTTCTGCTAGATACCTGCTAGCTTCCACGCTAGGGCTTTTTGTTTGTTATCCGCCCACGTGCGCACTTTTTGTTTGTACCCTTTGTTTGGTTTTGTTCTAGTATTTTGTATTTAATCATGTTTTCTCACTCCATGCCTGGCTCCATC
This sequence comes from Nerophis ophidion, assembly GCF_033978795.1. Lineage (NCBI taxonomy): Eukaryota > Metazoa > Chordata > Actinopteri > Syngnathiformes > Syngnathidae > Nerophis > Nerophis ophidion. The sequence continues at coordinate 14,898,726 of NC_084617.1, forward strand.
TCTGCATCTTGGGGTTCGTCAACAACAAACACTGAGATTTTTTTCTGGTCCCCTTTATTTAGAAAAGTACCGAAAAGTATCAAAATATTGGTATCGTTACAACACTAGTTTCACATTAACTGCGTACGTCCACACCTGAGCCTGACGGTGAGCCTGCCCTGCTAATGAGCTGACAATTTTATTAGCGGGTGCGAATAAAGTACGTCGATGCATGCGATGAGTGGATAAAGGGCGGGTTAAAAACCCCTCCCGTGTTGTTGCTAGGGATGTCTTTGCTTAGTTTGGGTTGCTAGGCTGCCAATTCCCTCACGTTAAGTGCAAACGTTTCCTCACCACACACACACAGCTCACGTCGGTCCGAGCACCTCTGCTGCCCTCCCTCGCCGTCTCTTCAGAACCAAAATAACTTCACCAACCATCTGTCACCGAGCTCTCGCAGGTCCCCTGTTGCTTGGAAACAAGTCAGGCTGCGTCTGGATGCATGTGAACAACGTCTTTATGAATATCTCCATATACAGTGGGGCAAAAAAGTATTTAGTCAACCACCCATTGTGCAAGTTCTCCCACTTAAAATGATGACAGAGGTCTGTAATTTTCATCATAGGTACACTTCAACTGTGAGAGACAGAACGTGAAAAAAAAAAATCCAGGAATTCACATTGTGGGAATTTTAAAGAATTTATTTGTAAATTGTGGTGGAAAATATGTATTTGGTCAACCATTCAAAGCTCTCACTGATGGAAGGAGGTTTTGGCTCAAAATCTCACGATACATGGCCCCATTCATTCTTTCCTTAACACGGATCAATCGTCCTGTCCCCTTAGCAGAAAAACAGCCCCAAAGCATGATGTTTCCACCCCCATGCTTCACAGTAGGTGTCAAGTAGGGCTGGGCGTATCGGTATCGTATCGATACTTCACCAAATTAAGCGAATCACTCCGATTTAAAAAAAAATGTGAGCGCAGCGCTCCTCACCACTTCACCCTCATCCCTAGTGATGGGTCGCGAACGAGATTTAAAAACACTTTAAAAATTCATCTTCAACCCAAAATAAAATAAAATAAAATAAATACAATTAACATGACGCTTGGTGCGTTCGCGCACACACATCAGTATAATTCGCTCCGAGGTTCACTCGGACACGCACACACACGCGTGCGTTTCCAGTGCGACTTAATGTCTTGGTTGTAAACTGTAAAGTATTTTATTGCACTAAAATAACGATAAGAATTTCTCAGTTCTTTTGTTTTGTGTTGATTTTTACAACTGTTTAATAACTAGTGTTTTCTTTTTTACTTAAGTTCTCGTGTGTTGTGAGGTGACTAGCCAAGTTCAGTATTTGTTTTCACCTTATTTCCACTATTTACTTTATTGTAGTTGATATTACTTTTTTTATTTGAATTTCTCAGTTCTTTTGTTTTGTGTTCATTTTTACAACTGTTTAATAACTAGTGTTTTTCTTTTTTACTTACGTTCTTGTGTGTTGTGAGGCGACTAGCCAAGTTCAGTATTTGTTTTCACCTTATTTGCACTATTTACTTTATTGTAGTTGATATTATTACTTTTTTAATTGAATTTCTCAGTTCTTTTGTTTTGTGTTCTTTTTTTACAACTGTTTAATAACTAGTGTTTTCTTTTTTACTCAAGTTCTTCTGTGTTGTGAGGCGACTAGCCAAGTTCAGTAGTTGTTTGCACCTTATTTGCATTACTTTATCGCTATTGATATTACTTTTGTAATATTTTCTTTTTTGACTTAAATCGTTGTCCTGTGTTGTATTATCATAATCAATTAATAAAAGCAAAAGTACAAATTTCTTTTTCAAAAGTATCGATACCCCGAAGCCGCCGATACCGATACCGAAAGTGTCGTCATCATCAGATGACGACACTTTCGGTATCGGTATCGGCGATACTGGCCGGTATCGGATCGAATCGGTATCGATACCCACATTTGCGATATCGCCCACCCCTAGTGTCAAGTTCTTCAGGTTTTTTCTCAGCTGTGCCCAAACTTGAAAGGGCCAGTGGGACTCAAGGACACAAAGGGACAACTCAATCCTCTTTCCTTGTGATTTATTGTTTGATTTGAAGCAATCAAATAAACTGGGTTATCGGCGTTAATGATTGGATGAAATGAATGGTCGAATAGTCTGTAGTTAAATAGTAGAACAGTTGATTATTGGATAGTTGATTAGCCGATTAGAATAGCCGATTAGGTTGATTACCTTAATCAAACAGAAAAAAAGAACAGTGTTTCTTAAACATACATTAAAATACAATCCAACCAAAATTTATTTCCACTGATAGGGACTATGTTTATAAATAAACTTAAACATTTCCAATAATAAAAATGAAATTAAATGTAAAAAATCCAAGATTAAACTTAAACATAACTGATAACTTTTAAAATTTACTTTCAGTCAACTTAAACAATTTGTAAACATCAGTGAATTTATCTTTCTTTAAACATTTTCCCCAGCGAAATAATTTTCTTTAAACATTCCCCTCAGTCCAAACAAACACTTCTTTCCTTTGGTTTTCTCACCAGTTGCGTCTTCAGAGTCCACACAAGAGCTGTCTTCCTTCCTCTTAGCGGCGTGTTAAAAAGGGCTGACTGACTGAAGCCCAAACATTTTGAGCAGGTGAACAGGTGAACTCAATCAAGCCAATCTGGTGGAAGCAGGTGGAGATTTTCAGCCCACAGCTCTCACTGTTTCCCCTTTAGGCCTGGATTGTGCTCTGCAAATCAGTGGTGTTGTTTTTCTGCTCTGTACTTTGACTTGACAGTAGGTATGGTGTTCTTGGGATACAACTCAGTATTCTTCTTCCTCCAAACACGACGAGTTGAGTTTACAGTACACCAAAAAGTTCTATTTTGGTTCCATCTCCCAATGTATCCATTTTGTTATAAACTCAACTCGTCGTGTTTGGAGGAAGAAGAATACTAAGTTGCATCCCAAGAACACCACACCTACTGTGAAGCATGGGGGTGGAAACATCATGCTTTGGGGCTGATTTTCTGCTAATGGGACAGGACGATTGATCCGTGTTAAGGAAAGAATGAATGGGGCCATGTATCGTGAGATCTGGTGCCAAAACCTCCTTCCATCAGTGAGAGCTTTGAATGGTTGACCAAATACTTATTTTCCACCATAATTTACAAAAAAATTCATTAAAATTCCTACAATGTGAATTCCTGGATTTTTTTTTTCACATTCTGTCTCTCACAGTTGAAGTGTACCTATGATGAAAATTACAGACCTTTGTCATCATTTTAAGTGGGAGAACTTGCACAATCGGTGGCTGACTAAATACTTTTTTGCCTGACTGTAGTTTTGGACTCACAAGGAACACGTTGGAACCCTCAAAGTCTACACAGGGTAGAGTTTGAGCAACAGGTTCCTCGCTTCATTTGTTCTGATCTCCTTTTTTTGTATTATATTTAGCAACACTTCATTAATAAAGTGTCGCTTATTTGAAGCTAATGTGCTCCAGGGGATTTACATGAGGATAAAAGCTATAAACAGACTGGGATTTTTAATAGAACACAATCACACGAGGCAAGGTTGATTTGCATGCGGTAAATTAATTAGCTGCAGGTAAATCCACACACTAATGAGATTATTTGAGGGAGGGAGGGGGGGAGATAAAAGCACTTCTTGCTTCTGCTTAAGCAGTCATTAATAAATCAGGGTTGGGGAAAAAAAAAAGCATGCGTTTATGAGCACACGTGTCACCTGCGAGCATCAGGCCATTCCCCAAATAGGGAGCCGTGGCCTTTGCTGATGAACGTGGCAGCCACTCCGAATCATTTCGTGAGGAACGCGTGTTTTTTTGTTTTAATATATAATTAAGGCATAAAAGGTCATTGAGCAGCCTCTTTTCCAAAGCTGCTGTGATTGTACAGTCTTTAAAAAGAGCAACGGCGTGCGCAAATGTACTTTCCATGTAGTTCGGGGATGTTGCAGCGTGGAGAGTGAATAAACGAGACGAAATACAACAGTGCTCAAAATCTATATTTCTCATAGGGATGGGCGATATATCGATATACTCGATATATCGCGGGTTTGTCTCTGTGCGATTTAGAAAATTACTATATCGTGATATTCGAGTATACGTTCTCAAGCAGTTGCTTTTAGCTGCTGGCATTACATTACAGGTTCTTCCCACTCCTTCTTGTGTCTCCTTCTCACAGATACTTAAAGGCCTACTGAAACCCACTACTACCGACCACGCAGTCTGATAGTTTTTATATCAATGATGAAATATTAACATTGCAACACATGCCAATACGGCCTTTTTTAGTTTACTAAATAGCAATTTTAAATTTCGCGCCAAACTATCCTGCTGAAACGTCGCGGTATGAGCACATGACGTCATGCATTGTAGAGGACATTGTGTTCCAGCACCAATTCCAGCTATAAGTCGTCTGTTTTCATCGCATAATTCCACAATATTCTGGACATCTGTGTTGCTGAATCTTTTGCAATTTGTTCAATGAATAATGGAGACGTCAAAGAAGAAAGCTGTAGGTGGGAAGCGGTGTATTGCGGCCGCTTTTAGCAACAAAAACACAGCCAGTGTTTCGTTGTTTACATTCCCAAAAGATGACGATGAAGCTTTACTATGGAACAGAGCGGTCAAGCGAACACGGTTGGATTGGACCACACACACAAAGCACAGTGTATTACGCAGCAATCAATTCGAAAGATCGTGTTTCGAAGAGGGTCCCTTGCGTAGGGCAGAGATGGGCATCGCCATCACCCGTCGACTGGTGCTGAAGAAAGGTGCGGGGCCAACCTTCAGGATGTACAGGCACGACCATATAATCTCACTAAAACACTAGTAACACAATAAGCAGATAAGGGATTTTCCAGAATTATCCTAGTAAATTTGTCTAATAACATCTGTATCGCTCCCATTGTATAGTCTTTTTTTTTTTTCCTAGTCCTTTACTCTCACTTTCCTCATCCACGAATCCTTCATCCTCGCTCAAATTAATGGGGAGATCGGCGCTTTCTCGGTCCGAATCGCTCTCGCTGCTGGTGGCCATGATTGTAAACAATGTTCAGATGTGAGGAGCTCCACAACCTGTGATGTCACGCGCATATCATCTGCTACTTCCGGCACAGGCAAGGCTTTTTTATCAGCACCAAAAGTTGCGGACTTTATCGTCGATGTTCTCTACTAAATCCTTTCAGCTAAAATATGGCAATATCGCGAAATGATCAAGTATGACACATAGAATGGACCTGCTATCCCCGTTTAAATAAGAAAATCTCATTTCAGTAGGCCTCTAAGAACAAGCGCACCTTCTTACACACGTCGCGGAGCAGAGAAGTAGCAGCATGGGGTAACGTTAGCTGTGGTGCTAACGGAGTCGTGCGAGTGGTAATACGAGAGAAAGAATGTGCGAATCTGGTAACAAATGAAGGAAGAATTAATTCCCAAGAAAAACAGCAGGGGGTCCATCGTCTGGCAGTGGTTTGGCTTCAAGTGGGAATATGTCGAACATACAATCGTAATTTGTCAAGTGTGGGGCAAAAGTGTTGCTACAAAAAGTAGCGTTACTGCTAATATTTAGCATCATTTGAAAAGTCACCTGCTTGAGAATGAGGAGTGCTTACTCCGCATGTCAACATCTCCGTTCGGTGCCACACGCCCACACCATCAAAATGCCGAAGCAAACATCTCCAGATCAACACCGTATGAAAAAATAACAAAACGCACATAACCTACCACATAGCGAAGGACAAACTAGGGCTGGGCGATATGGCCTTTCTTTATTGTCTTATTTTCTGTCAGCGCTCTTATTTTGTCTTTATTTCCTCCTGTTATCCCTGAGTGCTTTTTCCCCTCAGCTGTGGCTGATTGGCACCGGGCCACACCTGGTGTCAATCAGCCAGCTTCTATTTAGACCGGCTTGTTCCTCCACTATGGGCTGAATTATTGTCATTAATGCTTGTTGTAAAACCTGTAGCTGTTTGCAGCGTGCTGTCTTTTTGTTGCTAGTTCTTGTTTGCAGAATCCTGTTTTCCGTTTTCCAGTTTGGCTGTTCCTAGTTCCTGGTTTGTGTTTTTTCATTTTTAAAGATTAAATCATGTTTTCCTGCATAATTCCGGCCGCCTTCTCTGCATCTTGGGGTTCGTCAACAATTTAACGTGAAAATTATCTCAATATTATTAGGCCATATCACGATACACGATATATATCTCAATATTTTGCCTTAGCATTGAATTAACTAACACTTGATGCAAATAATCACAGCGGTAGAAAATGGATGGATGGATGTGTCTACATTAAAACATTCTTGTTCATACTGCATTAATATATGCTCATTTTAAACTTTCATGCAGAGAAGGAAATCACAACTAAGTCAATTGACCATTGTCCTGTTGGAACACCCAACTGCGCCCAAGACCAAACCTCCGGGCTGATGATTTTAGGTTGTTCTGAAGAATTTGAAGGTAATCCTCCTTTTTCCATTGTCCCATGGCATTCTGGGTATTTGTTCTTTTGTGTTTATGTTGTGTTAGAGTGAAGATGTTCTCCCGAAATGTGTTTGTCATTCTTGTTTGATGTGGGTTCACAATGTGGCGCATATTTGTAACAGTGTTATAGTTGTTTGTCCGGCCACCGTCAGTGTGACTTGTATGGCTGTTGATCAAGTATGTCTTGCAGTCACCAACGTGTGTCATATCACAGAGAAAAATGTTAAATTGTTAGTAGGAGCATAAACCTTTATATAACAGGCTACAAATATTTTTCAACTTGAATATAAAAATACACATAAATATTTAAAAAATAAGATTTTCCTTAAAATTACATATAAAACTGTTAGATTGTTAGTATGGACATAGACTTTTATATAACAAGCTACATATTAAATGAAAGTTAATTACTGTAATTTTACATGAATTTGAAATTAATTTGAGAAAACAGAAAAAGATATGTATTATTACTTTGGTATTTTTCTCCAAAAAAAAAAATAGAAATGTACATCGTTTGTAATTACTGGCATATTACTTAAAACAACAGGTGGTTTGTTTATTTACAGATAATGTCTTCAACTCTACAGTTTCATAGCCTATTTTAAAAAAATTGACAAATTACAGTAGAAATTTAGACTAAATTAATCATAAAAATATGATTTTTTTTAAAGTGTTGTCATTTGTCTGAACTTTTCTAAAGCCTCTTTCTTCTCACTGTCCTCTAATCTAAACATCAATATGAATATGATCAGCTGGACTCTCGACGCAATTGACACAGACTTTTCGACAAGGAAAAGAGGCTTGGGGGAGCCTGGCTGCCCTGATGGAACCACTGTTGCGGGGTACGTGGGAGTTTCATGGGAAAAATGGAGGCCCATGTGCCTCTCAGTCCTTTCCATCGAGGACGTAAAGGACATCTAAATATTTGGAACTGTGATCGCGGGGCACCTGCTGATTAGGCTGGGCATTGCTCTGGTGTATTGTCAAATTCGGAAGACGGTGACAGCCACTCAAGGGGCCCAACGGCTGCTCAACGCAAAGGAAGGATTGGGAACACAGACTGGAGCGATTTCTGATCTGAATCGCAAAATGGATCTCATCTTGGAGAAATTTGCTGAGAAGGAACAATTAAATTGAAATTGAGAGATCCAGCAAGGACACGCAGAGAAGGCGAGTCATTGTTTTCGACTTCTCGAAGAAAAACAACATCTTGATCCACGATTTGACTCCCTCGAACGGCCTTGATGCAACCAGGAACAGGCTTTTCTGAAGAACTCCCCCGAGGAGTCCTCAAAGATGGACGCTTTTGACCTTCCTTTTTCTCAACAACACCTGGTGTCGAACTTTGAGATCGGCCCCAGTACTCAAAAACATTTCAACATCTCTCCAAAGTTAATTGGGCATACATGCACGCACACGCCCCCCACCCCCAAATCAACGCCTTCACCACCGCTTTATTCCTCTGGGGTTGTGGATGGCTGAGTAGCGCTCTACAACAGCATCCGGCCTCCAGGCCCTCAAATCACCCCCCCTCTCTGTTGCAAGTTGGTGTGATTATGTATTATGTTTAATGTGTGCCATGCTATGTGAGGTTTTTTCTTTGGACTCAGTCTGGACCCCTCCTGAGGGTCTAGCCTTAGACTGATATTTTTTTTTACTCACCCCCTTCTCCCAATGTCACCCTTTTCTCACCTTTTTAAGGAGCGCCGTAAGTGGCTGATCCGTTGGCGGTCCCCTCTTGTCCCCCCTGTAACGTATGTCTGCTCTTAGCGGGACTGTGCCGAAAATGTAATTTCAGTTCTTATGTGTCTTGTACATGTGGACAAAATGAAGCTTGTCAATGTCAATGTCAATATGTTTGGAGGAGAAAAGGTGATTAACTTACGAAGACAGCAAATTAGTGGCAATGAGACGGCTACTCGAACCTAAGTCGGAATTCCCTTGTGGACCTAAATCCATATCAAACTCCCGACGTTTCGCTGGCACGGTGGATCAGTGGTTAGCGTTAGCTAGTAGGTCCTGGGTTCAATTCCCAGGCTGTGTGGAGTTTGCATATTCTCCCTGTGGAGAATATGGATGGCCGTCTCGCGGGCCAATTAGAGAACGCAGACGAGCCACACTTGGCCCGCAGGCCGTAGTTTGAACACCCGTGGTTTAGCCGCTTCTCTGCGGCTCACATTTTCTGGCCGATCAGGTTGCAGGGATTTCACTTCTACTCCATAACTCCAAGCCGCAATAGTTACGCCCGTCACGGCTGACATGTAGTTTCAGGTCTAAAAAGAGAAGCGGCGAGCCAGGCAACAACATCCACAGCCAATAACCCTGATAAATGTTTGCTCACTCAGACTTTATTAATTCATGCCTTCGTTTCTGACTTGGAACTCGGCGAATTGATGGCAGCGGCCGTTACCACAGCAACCGACTCAGCTGCCAATTCATTAGGTACACAATATAACTGGATCCAACACAAAAATGTTGCCTTTTACACATATGATTTGCATAAATACAAACCCCGTTTCCATATGAGTTGGGAAATGGTGTTAAATATAAAATATGAACAGAAATACAATGATTTGCAAATAATTTTCAACCCATATTCGGTTGAATATGCTACAAAGACAACATATTTGATGTTCAAACTGATAAACTTTTTTTTTTTTTTGCAAATAATCATTAACTTTACAATTTGATGCCAGCAACACGTGACAAAGAAGTTGGGAAAGCTGGCAATAAATACTGATAACGTTGAGGAATGCTCATCAAACACTTATTTGGAACATCCCACAGGTGTGCAGGCTAATCGGGAACAGGTGGGTGCCACGATTGGGTATAAAAACAGCTTCCCAAAAAATGCTCAGTCTTTCACAAGAAAGGATGGGGCGAGGCACACCCCTTTGTCCATAACTGCGTGAGCAAATAGTCAAACAGTTTAAGAACAACGTTTCTCAAAGTGCAATTGCAAGAAATTTAGGGATTTCAACATCTACGGTCCATAATATCATCAAAAGGTTCAGAGAATCTGGAGAAATCACTCCATGTAAGCGGCATGGCCGGAAACCAACGTTGAATGACCGTGACCTTCGATCCCTCAGACGGCACTGTATCAAAAACCGACAGCAATCTGTCAAGGATATCACCACATGGGCTCAGGAACACTTCAGAAAACCACTGTCACTAAAATACAGTTCGTTGCTACATCAGTAAGTGCATTGAGTAGCTTCAATTTCTTCTTCAATTTCGTTTTTGCTATCTGCCTCCATACTCCGACCATCTGTTTCAATACATGCGGAATCTGTTGAATCGCTTAAGCCGCTGAAATCCGAGTCTGAATCCGAGCTAATGTCGCTATATCTTGCTGTGGTAACCGCCATGTTGTTTGTATTGGCAGCCCTGTATGACGTCACAGGGAAATGGATAGTAGTTTCGAAGATAGCGAAAATAAGGCACTTTAAAGCTTTATTTAGGGATATTCTGGGACCGGTAAAATTTAGAAAAAAACTTCAAAAAATACAACAAGCCACTGGGAACTGATTATTATTGTTTTCAACCCTTTTGAAATTGTGATCATGTTCCCCTTTAAAGCTCTACTATGGAAAGTGAACGCCATTTATCAACAACATCCAGAAACGCCGCAAGCTTCTCTGGGGCCTGAGATCGTCTAAGATGGACTGATGCAAAGTGGAAAAGTGTTCTGTGGTCTAGCGAGTCCACATTTCAAATTTTTTCGGGAAATATTCGACATCGTGTCATCCGGACCAAAGCGAACAATCCAGACTGTTATCGACGCAAAGTTCAAAAGCCAGCATCTGTGATGGTATGGGGGTGTATTAGTGCCCAAGGCATGGGTAACTTACACATCTGTGAAGGCACCATTAATGCTGAAAGGTACACACAGGTTTTGGAACAACATATGCTGCCATAGCAAATCATATGGAAACGGGGTTTGTAAACAGTATGTTCATTGTTGTGCTTGTGGGTGCATTAGATGGCCAAAATATTAGAAACAACACGTCTATGCCAAAGATTGTTTCTTCCAAATATGTATATTGATCCTGATGGAAAATAACTTGTCCGAAATTTGAATTGATTCCTTTTCAAAGAAGTTAATGTATGTTTGAATCTATATTGGCATGGCACACTTTGCTGTGCACAAAAGAGTGCACTGTGAGACACCAGCGTACATAAAAAAAACTCAATATTTATCCATCCAATAAGTTTCTATAGCACTTACAGGATCTTCATAGAGCGTCATTATTGATCCGGAGCTTATCCCAGAAGACTTTAAGGGAAAGAGGCATGGTAAGACTTGAAATGGTCACGGGTCAACCACGTAAATGCAAAGAATGATTTATTCTGACATTCACAAATATGGACTATTCAGAGTCTCCAGTTAACCTAACATACTTGTTTTCAGAATGTGTGAGGAAGCAGGAGTCATGAACATACAAACCTAGAAGTCAGATCTCCAGACTGCAAGGTACATTGAGATGGTTATCAATTCCGGTATTTTTTCGGTCCTACCAGACACTGATTTACGTAAAATCAGTGGTGCCATGTTACGTTGATTGATTGATTGATACTTTTTTTAGTAGATTGCACAGTTCAGTACATATTCCGTACAATTGACCACTAAATGGTAACACCCGAATAAGTTTTTCAACTTGTTTAAGTCGGGGTCCACGTTAATCAATACCACCAAACCCCGCCCACCTCAACCGACGCACAGTGTGTGTGTGTGTGTGTGTGTGTGTGTGTGTGTGGAGGGCGGGGGGTGGGGGGGGGGGGTGTATATTGTAGCCTTGAGGAGTTAGGGATGCATGGGATTCTGGGTATTTGTTCTGTTGTGTTTATGTTGTGTTACGGTGCGGATGATTTCCCGAAATGTTTGTCATTCTTGTTTGGTGTGGGTTCACAGCGTGACGCATGTTAGTAAGAGGGTTAGAGTTGTCTAAACAGGCACCCTTAGTGTGACCTGTAAGGCTGTTGAACAAGCATGCCTTGCAGTCACTATCGTGTGTCTGCAGAAGCTACATACAACATGTTACTGTGCTGAAGAGATGTTTGTACAGGTTGTAGAGGGTGCTAAAGACAGTGCCATCATCTTATACCTTTATTATTGCTTTTTAGGTGAAAATCAGCAGAAATTCGGGTGAATAGTTGCTCTGGAATTCAGGAGTGTCGTGGAAAAATTGGCAGGTTTGGCAAGTGTGATGCTGTCAAGCAGCATTATTATAAATCTCTGACATTAAATCTTGTTATCACGGTGCGAGTCGCGGGTCTGAGACCCCTGATCTATAAATAGCACAAAGCAAAAAAAACAAAACTCTGTACGCAGTGTTATTTCATTATAAATTTCAAAATAATTTTTTGTTGCTCCCATTGTTTTTTTTATATTGTGAAACGGGTCAAAATGGCTCTTAGAGTGGTAAAGGTTGCCGATCCCTGCTCTAGGTCAATGTTTTTCAACCACTGTGCCGCGGCACACAAGTCTACCGTGAGATACAGTCTGGTGTGCCGTGAGAGATGATGTCATTTCCCCTATTTGGGTTAGAAATATTTTTTGCAAACCAGTGATTACAATGGGCAAATAACGTGCCGTTGTTGAGTGTCTGTGCTGTCTAGAGCTCGGCAGAGTAACTGTGTAATACTCTTCCATATCAGTGGGTGGCAACAGGTAGCTAATTGCCTTTTCATGATCACAATATGCAGACAACAGCTAGATGCAGTGTGGGAGTAAAAAGGTATCTAATGCTGTGGAGAGGCGGAGCCGTCAGTCCGACAGAGAGGCAGGGCACGCCGGAACCCGGCCCAAGATGGCGGCGAGGAGGCGGGGATGGCGAGCGAGCGGCGAGGCGTGGCGTGCTGGGAGCGACGCCACAATCCAGATCATTGTGCGTGGATCGCACACCCGTATAGGATTAATGAATCCTCTCGCACTGTTTAAAAGGGCAGCAGCCGTGAACGTCGGTGAGCGAGGTGGAGAAACGACGATGAAACGAGACAAGCGCATGCAACTCGTAAGAGAGCGAGAGGGAGAGCGAGAGAGAGAGCGAGAGGCAGACGACGCGGGCGACTGAAAAGAAACCCGAAAAATACTTTTCTTATTAGAAAATAAAGAAAGTCAACACTGCTCAAATTCATGTCCTTCCTTGGTGGTCCCTGAAAACCCACACGACGGTGAGAGTCATTCACAAATGCTTAAACTGAAAAATAAACAAAAGCATTGAAGCTCAGGGAAGGCTAGGCAGAACGAAACTACAACTGAACTGGCGACAAAGAATGCTGGACGACAGCAAAGACTTACAGCGTGAGGAGCAGACGGCGTCCACAAAGTACATCTGTACATGACTTGAAGACTAACAAGGACGAGGAAGGATAAAAACAACCGAAATATTTGTGTTTGCTACAACAGAGCAAGTCCGGGTAATAGTGCTTAAAGGAAGACATGAAACTTCTACAGGAAAACAGCAACAAAACAGGAAAAGCCACCAAAATAGGAGCGCAAGACAAGAAGTAAAAGACTACAGAGAAAAAAACAGCAAAAAATTCCAAATAAATCAGGACGTGATGTGACAGTACACCTACTTTGAGACAAGAGCTATATTGATGCATGCTTGGTTATGGTTTAAAGTCATATTCGACGACTTTTTATTGTCAATATCGAGTTTCCTATTTTAATGATTTCTGCTGGAGGTGTGCTTTTGGATTTTTTTCAACGCCAAAAATGTGCCTCGGCTCAAAAAAGGTTGAAAAACACTGCCCTAAGTAATGTTGCAAACGACGCCAACAAAGAAATTGGGTGAAAAAACATAAGTAAGTAAAAATCACTAGCTTGATGCTAATACGCATTGGCTTTGGCATTCCCATGCCACGAATTAGCATTAGCGATTTTATATGGTAATTTCAACACCTCCAAATTTGTTAATAAAAACTACAATTAGGATGTACGCAGCTGAGAGAGGCTCCAGAACCCCCGCGACCCCGAATGGGACAAGCGGTAGAAAATGGATGGATGGATTACAATCAAACATCCATCCATCCATCCATCTTCTTCCGCTTATCCGAGGTCGGGTCGCGGGGGCAGCAGCCTAAGCAGGGAAGCCCAGACTTCCCTCTCCCCAGCCACTTTGTCTAGCTCTTCCCGGGGGATCCCGAGGCGTTCCCAGGCCAGCCGGGAGACATAGTCTTCCCAACGTGTCCTGGGTCTTCCCTGTGGCCTCCTACCGGTTGGACGTGCCCTAAACACCTCCCTCGGGAGGCGTTCGGGTGGCATCCTGGCCAGATGCCCGAACCACCTCATCTGGCTCCTCTCGATGTGGAGGAGCAGCGGATTTACTTTGAGTTCCTCTCGGATGGCAGAGCTTCTCACCCTATCTCTAAGGGAGAGCCCCGCCACACGGCGGAGGAAACTCATTTCGGCCGCTTGTACCCGTGATCTTATCCTTTCGGTCATGACCCAAAGCTCATGACCATAGGTGAGGATGGGAACGTAGATCGACCGGTTTATTGAAAGCTTTGCCTTCCGGCTCAGCTCCTTCTTCACCACAACAGATCGGTACAACGTCCGCATTACTGAAGACGCCGCACCGATCCGCCTGTCGATCTCACGATCCACTCTTGCCCCACTCGTGAACAAGACTCCTAGGTACTTGAACTCCTCCACTTGGGGCAGGGTCTCCTCCCCCAATCAAACAGCTGGTGCGTAATAAGTACAATACTTGCAGTATTGACACGTTGTAGGACGCAACAAAAGACAAAAAAAAAACATACCACAAACTATACAATACTGTCATCTAACGTCTTGTACCTGTAACTGTTATTGCAAGTTATTGTCATACCTTAAAATGATAATCAGAAATGTGATAATAAAACAAGATATAACAACTGGACAACAGTTATTATAGTGAGCTGATTTTTGAATGTCACAATAAAAAATATCATGAATGTCAAGACGAGGACTTTGGTGTGATTTGTTTTCCCGTGATTTCAAAGTGACTGGATTGGTCGGACATGGCGTGAAGGTAAAAACATGATTTTAATCTTAACTGGAAAAAAAAAGGAACAAACAATAGGCGCTCTCAGCAGAGGTTCAAAACTTGGCTTAAAAAAATATACCACAAAGGCAAAACTGGACATAAAACAAAATTTGCAAACTGTGGCATGAATAAAGAAAACTTACTTGGAACGAGAAAAGAGCAGCATAGATCATCAGCATGAATAACAAGGGTGTGTAGAGGGTAATGTCGCCAGGTTGACTGCCTGGCAACTACAGGCTTAAATAGTGCTGTGGTGATTGACAACAGGTGCATGAGTCCAAATGAATCAGGTGCGTGACATGAGGAAAGGTGAAAACTAATGGGTTGTCATGGAAACAAAGCAGGTAGTGAAAAAACAGGAACTGACACAGTGCAAAAACCAAACAGAACGTAGCCAAACAAAACATGATCACCAAGACATGACAATGAAAAGTTATTATTTATTAAAAGACACAGAAGTGTGGAAAATTGGTATCGGTACTCAACTCAATTGAATTAAAAGTGCACGGGACCCATTCCTAAAGCTTTGTTAATTTATTGAGCACTGTCCGGAATACAAAGTGTTTTTAGGCTAAGGCTGCCCCTCAATATTTATGATCCTATTGTTTAAAAAAAGCAACATGTGATTGCTTCCCAATTTTTCATCAGATTATTTTTTATTTATTTTTTTTTGTCATTGAAAAGAGACGTTTTTGTCATGAAAAAGGGAGGTTTTTGTGGTTGCTGCACTAATTGTAAGTGTATATTGTGTTTTTAATGTTGATTTAATTTAAAAAAAAAATATATATATATATTTTTATTTTTTTTAAATAAAAATAATTAAAAATTATTCTGCGGCCCAGTACCAATCGGGCCACGGCCCGGTGGGTGGGGACCACTGCTATACAGCATGTAAATCAGATTTGACAAACATACGGCCCGCGAACAGGTTTTATCCGGCCCGCGGGATGAGTTTGCAAAATATGACAATAAGCCGAAATTTATGAATTAAAGAAACTGCTGTTTTAAATGTGTCCACTAGATGTCACAATAGCAAATCCTTTGTATCTAAACCACATGATGTTAGTGCACCAGTCGAGGAAAATGAGCTAACTACATAAATAACATCCTGTAATTTGATTTTGATATTATTTTTTTTATCTTGATAGATTGAAAATTAACACCAAAGAGTAAACCGATGAAAATTATCACATAATTTATCCAGTTAGTACAAATAACGACAAATAAAGATAGAATACTATTAACCGCAACATGTAAGTTGTACATTTTCAGAATGTGCTTGTTCTATTTTTCCATCCATCCATTTTCTACCGCTTATTCCCTTTGGGGGGGTCACGGGAGGCGCTGGTGCCTATCTCAGCTACAATCGGGCAGAAGGCGGGGTACACCCTGGACAAGTCACCACCTTATCGCAGGGCCATGTTCTATTTTTAAACAAAAAAAACAATCTGAAGTTGGCTTTATTTTTTTGTTATTGTGCCGTGACTTTACCAGTCCAGCCCACTTGGGAGCAGATTTTTCTCTATGTGGACCCAGATCTAAAATTAATTTGACACCCCTGATGTACATAAAACCTTAATCTAGGTGTTTGCATGTTTTTAGAGCGTGTTATTGATGGTATAGAGCGACTTCCATTAGCTCCAATATTCACTGACTTTTGCCAGCGTTTATTTTTACAAGTTAGGGGCAGCACGGTGGAATAGGGGTTAGTGCGTCTGCCTCACAATACGAAGGTCCCGGGTTCGATCCTGCGCCTAGGATCTTTCTGTGTGGAGTTTGCATGTCCTCCCCGTGACTGCGTGGGTTCCCTCAAGGGACTCCTTCTTACTCCCACCTCCAAAGACATGCACCTGGGAATAGGTTGATTGGCAACACTAAATCGGCCCTAATGTGTGAATATGAATGTTGTCTTCCTGTTAGTGCTGTAAAATGATACATTTTAATCGTATTAACCACATTTTTTAATTTGGAATATTCATGGTTAATCACAGTAAATTACTTACTTACGGACAGCCCGCGTAATGATAAATCCTAACTGTAGAAATAAACATTTTTGTTGATAAATGAGAGCCAAAGAGAGATTATCATCACACTCCAACATCTCTTACATGTAATTGCTGCCTCTTGGCTAGGACAGCATTTCAAATGAAAACATGTTCCTATAATCGCCTTACTTTGGATACCTTTTAAATAAATATGTAGGTACATGTAAACTCGGAAGCAAATGTTTATATACTACATTACCCAGAACTCTTAGCAATGTAGACAGGAACAGGAAGTAGGTCTGAGCTACACTGGAGCAGTGGTTCTCAACCTTTTTTCAGTGATGTACCCCCTGTGAACATTTTTTTAATTCAAGTACCCCCTAATCAGAGCAAAGCATTTTTGGTTGAAAAAAAGAGATAAAGAAGTAAAATACAGCACTATGTCATCAGTTTCTGATTTATTAAATTGTATAACAGTGCAAAATATTGCTCATTTGTAGTGGTCTTTCTTGAACTATTTGGAAAAAAATATATAAAAATAACCAAAAACTTGTTGAAAAATACAAAAGTGATTCATTTATAAATAAAGATTTCTACACATAGAAGTAATCATCAACTTAAAGTCCCCTCTTTGGAGATTGTAATAGAGATCCATCTGGATTCATGAACTTAATTCTAAACATTTATTCCAAAAAAAAGAAATCTTTAACATCAATATTTGTGGAACATGTCCACAAAAAATCTAGCTGTCAACACTGAATATTCCATTTCTTTTCACAGTTTATGAACTTACGTTCACATTTTGTTGAAATATTATTCGATAAATATATTTTTAAAGGTTTTTGAATTGTTGCTATTTTTAGAATATTTTTTAAAAATCTCACGTACCCCTTGGCATATCTTCAAGTACCTCCAGGGGTACGCGTACCCCCATTTGAGAACCACTGCACTGGAGGATGACAACTCTGCTGTCTGATCAACAAAGAGTTAACAATACTAATTATAATAATAATAATAATGGAAAAAATGTATAATGTATATGTGAATGTGAGTGTGAATGTTGTCTGTCTATATCTGTGTTGGCCCTGCGATAAGGTGGTGACTTTTCCAGGGTGTACACTGCCTTCCACCTAAATGCAGGTGAGATAGGCTCCAGCGACCCCAAAAGGGATAAGCGGTAGAAAATGGATGGGGAGTGCATTCAAAAAAAGAAAAACATATGTGTTTTGGTCTTACATGAGGATTGTGAATGATAGGAAACATTTAAAAAAAAGTGAAGTCACCTTTTAATAAAACTGTACTTTCTTTGCCCAAACTTCAAAAGCAATATGTTCATTGATTGACCTTTTTGGTAATCAAAAAGGTCAACAAACGAACGAGATTTCTCTACAGAATCTCATGGTCAACAAAAGCGCCATGAAGACTCTAGCGGGAACTCTCATACAACCCTTTCTTGACTACGCCTGCACGTCCAGGTACCCCAGCACCTCCAAAACCCTCAAATCTAGACTCCAAACATCCCAGAACAAGCTAGTCAGGCTACTTCTAGACCCCCGCCCCAGATCACACCTCACTCCTACCCACTTCTCCAAAGTGGGCTGGCTCAGGGTGAAGGACAGAGTAAAACAACTTGCACTGAGCCTAGTCTATAAAATCTGCTGATACCGAAGTACATGTCAAACTACTTCCAATGATCGCCATAACCACAACACCAGGGGGAGATCCACAAACCACGTTAAACCCAAATTCCGATCTAACAAAGGTCTTAACTCATTCTCCTTCTATGCCACATCAATGTGGAATGCACTCCCAACAGGTATAAAAGTAAATGCATCGCTGAACTCCTTCAAAACCGAACTAAAAGAACACCTCCAGGCAACTTCAACCCTAGATTAACACCCTCCCCCCCGCCACATCCCACCTCCCCGGATTGTAAATAATCAAATGTAAATATTTGAATGTATATACTTGTTCTTATGCGTTCTAATCTCACTATGTCCACTACTTGCTGTACATATCCTACGAAGTCAGACTTATTCTATTCTATTCTATTACATTGTTTCAATGTCCATTTTTCAGATGATGCAATTGTTGATGACTGAAGTGCTGATATCAACAAAACCCTCCACATCCCATCCCCCGGATTGTAAATAATGTAAATAATTCAATGTATATACTCTGATGATTAACTTGGGTGATGACTGTATTATTCTGATAATATATATTTGTACCATGAATTGATGAACGTGGACCCCGACTTAAACAAGTTGAAAAACTTATTCGGGTGTTACCATTTAGTGGTCAAGTGTACGGAACATGTACTGTACTGTACAATATACTAATAAAAGTTTCAATTAATCAATCAATCAATATATTGTGAGTATTTTTATATTCTATTTGTCATGTCTGTAAATGGATCATGTGTTTGTTTGGCCATGTGCTGTTTGACCTTTGGACTCTTTAAGATCCTGTTTTTTCCACTCCCTTGTCAGGTTTCCTTAGTTAATCATAGTTAATCACCTGTCTCTGATTAGTGCTCGCCCGCTCCCCTGCTTCCCGAGCACTAATCAGAGGCAGTATTTAAGCTTGTCTTTGCCAGTCAGTCGCCCTGGCGTCATTGTGTTTGTTTCATGTTCTGTTCTTGCCACTGTAAGTCTCGTTTGTTTTAAGCAATGCCAAGTAAGTTCTTTTGTGATTCAAACCACAGTTTATTGCGTTGTTTTGTTAATGTTTCATGTCCCAAGTTGTTTTTGCCTCCGCCTTGTGCCCGCCTTTTGTTTGTACCTTTTTTTTAGTCAAGATTAAAGGCCTACTGAAACCCACTACTACCGACAACGCAGTCTGATAGTTTATATATCTATGATGAAATCTTAACATTGCGACACATGCCAATACGGCCGGTTTAGTTTACTAAATTGCAATTTTTATTTTTGCGCCGAAACATCCTGTTGAAACGTCTTGGTATGATGATGCGTGCGCGTGACGTCACGCATTGTAGAGGACATTTTGTTCCAGCTATAAGTCGTCTGTTTTTATCGCATAATTCCACAGTATTCAGGACATCTGTGTTGCTGAATCTTTTGCAATTTGTTCAATGAAAAATGGAGACATCAAAGAAGAAAGCTGTAGGTAGGAAGCTGTGTATTGCGGCCGCCTTTACAACACAAACATAGCCGGTGTTTCATTGTTTACATTCCCGATAGAAGACGGTGAAGCATTACTATGGAACAGAGCGGTCAAGCGAACACGGTTGGATTGGACCACACACACAAAGTATAGTGCATTATGCAACAATCATTTTGAAAGATCGTGTTTTGAAAAGGGTCCCTTGCGAAGGGCAGAGATGGCCATCGCCACCACCCGTCGACTGGTGCTGAAGAAAGGTGCAGGGCTGACCTTCAGGTTGTACAGGAACGACCATATATTCTCACTAAAACACTAGTAACACAATAAGCAGATAAGGGATTTTCCAGAATGATCCTACTAAATTTGTCTAGTAACATCTGAATCGCTCCCACTGTATAGTCTTTTTTTTTTTCTTTCTAGTCCTTAACTCTCACTTTCCTCATCCACGAATCTTTCATCCTCGCTCAAATTAATGGGAAAATCGTCACTTTCTCGGTCCAAATCGCTCTTGCTGATGGTGGCCATGATTGTAAACAATGTTCAGATGTGAGGAGCTCCACAACCCGTGACGTCACGCGCACCGTCTGCTACTTCCTGTACAGGCAAGGCTTTTTTATCAGCACCAAAAGTTGCAAACTTTATCGTCGATGTTCTCTACTAAATCCTTTCAGCAAAAATATGGCAATATCGCAAAATGATCAAGTATGACACATAGAATCCGTTTAAATAAGAAAATCTCATTTCAGTAGGCCTTTAAATCAGGTTTTTACTTTGACACCTCGCCCGCTCCAACTTTCCTTTGCATTCCGGGAAAACAAACCCCAAAGTCCACGTTTTGACACTATTAATGTGAGAAGGGGGGTCCCTGATTGGCTACACCCTAATTGCTGACTGCTGCTGAAGTCCACCGGGGAGCCCATGCATGACTTAAAAGACCTACTGAAATGAGATTTTCTTATTTAAACGGGGATAGCAGGTCCATTCTTTGTGTCATATTTGATCATTTTGCGATATTGCCATATTTTTGCTGAAATGATTTAGTAGAGAACATCGATGATAAAGTTTGCAACTTTTGGTCGCTAATAAAAAAGCCTTGCCTGTACCGGAAGTAGCAGACGATGTGTGCGTGACGTCACGGATTGTAGGGCTCCTCACATTGTTTACAATCATAGCCAGCAGCAGCTAAAGCTATTCGGAACGATAAAGTTAAAGAAGTTTAAAAAAAAAAAGGCGATTGCAGTGGAAGCAATTCAGATGTTTTTAGACACATTTACTAGGACAATTCTGGAAAATCCCTTATCTGCCTATTGTGTTACTAGTGTTTTAGTGAGCTCATTACTGGATTTCGAACTACCTCACCTACAGGCCACAGTACGTCAGACTGAAGGACATCACGTCCGACACTGTGATCAGCAGCACCGGAGCACCGCAGAGAACGGTGCTGGTCCCTCTTCTCTTCACCCTGTACACCGCTGACTTCTGCTACAACTCAGAGCTGTGTCACATCCAGAAGTACGCGGATGACACAGACATCGTCGGGTGCATCAGGGACGGCAGAAAGGAGGAGTTTCGGAACCTGGTGAGGGACTTTCTTGTCTGGTGCCGCACGAACCTCTTGCAGCTCAATCCGTCAAAGACCAAGGAGCTGGTCATTGACTTTGGGAGGTCGAGTCCACGGTCACAACTTATTGTGATCGAGGGAGTTGAGGTACAGACCGTGGACTCATTCAAGTACCTCGGGGTTTGGGTGGACAATAAGCTGGACTGGACTGTTAACACGGACCACCAGTACAAGAAAGGACAGAGCAGGCTGTACTTCCTCAGGAGACTGCAGTCCTTCAACATTTGTAGAAAACTCCTGTGGATGTACTACCAGTCTGTGGTTGCCAGTGTTCTGTTCTACATGGTAGTGTGCTGGGGGGGCAGTACATTTAAGAAGGACAGCTCTAGACTTGAGAAACTGATCAGGCGGGCCGGTTCTACAATGGGAATGAAACTGGACTCACTGGTGACGGTGACAGAGAAGAGGATTGTTGACAAACTAGTGAGCATCCTGGATGATGCCAGTCACCCTCTGCATAGCGTTATCAGTAGCCAGAGGAGCCTGTTCAGTGCTAGACTGCTTCATCCCAAGTGCAGGACTAATAGACTCAATAACTCCTTTGTCCCACACGCCTTTAGACTGTACAACTCCTCTCTGGGGCGGGGGGCGGGCGGTACTAGAATGACAGGGGATGCAAAACAATAACAGTGCAATACGTTTTCATAACATGGTCACTACTGCCTACTTTGTCTTGTTATATTCTTATTTTACTGTTATAATTTTATTCCCATTGTTGCTTTTTATTTTTTATTCTTATTGTAATATTTCTCTATTTTGTTTCCATTTAAACCCCCATTATTTACTTTTTACTTTTTTTAAATTGATCTCAACTCTGTACACTGCTGCTGGAATTTTAATTTTCCTGAAGGAACTCTCCTGAAGGAATCAGAATCAATAAAGTACTATCTATCTACTATCTATCTATCTAAATAGTCCCTGAAAGTCGGAGGGTGTGTCCACAGGTGTATTGACTACCAGAGTCTCTGAGGGAAGTCACGCAGCTGCAGCAGGACAGAAGCTCCGCTGATATCTCCGGTAAGAGTCGACTTATTACCACAATTTTCTCACCGAAACCTGCCGGTTGCCATGCAGTCGGGATCCATATTCGCTTGACCGCTCTGATCCATAGTAAAGCTTCACCTTCGGGAATTTTAAACAAGGAAACACCGGCTGTGTTTGTGTGGCTAAAGGCTAAAAACTTCCCACTTACATCTTTCTTTTTTGACGTCTCTATTATTAATTGAACAAATTGCAAAAGACTCAGCAAATTACTCAGAATACTGTGTAATTATGCGATTAAAGCGGACTACTTATAGCATGGGTGTCAAACTCTGGCCCGCGGGCCAAATTTGGCCCGCCGTGTAATTTCACTTGGCCCTTGAGGCAATATCACATTAACATTAGAGCTGTAACACCGCATTCACCGCTAATACTCTTACTAGCCAACCCTCCCGATTTTCCCGGGAGATTCCCAAAGTTCAGTGCCCCTCCTGAATTTCATCCGGGACAACGTTATTTGGGATGGGCTTTAAAGGCACTGACTTTGGCGTTCTCTACAACCTGTCTCCATGTCCGCTTTTCCGCCATACAAACAGCGTGCTGGCCCAGTCACATGATATATGCAGCTAATACACACACACAAGTGAATGCAAGGCATACTTGGTCAACAGCCATACAGGTCACACTGAGGGTGGCCGTATAAACAACTTTAACACTGTTACAAATATGCGCCACACTGTGAACCCACACCAAACAAGAATGACACATTTCAGGAGAAGATCCGCACCGTAACACAACAGAACAAATACCCAGAACACCTTGCAGCACTAAGTCTTCCGGGACGCTACAATATACACCCCCCGCTATCAACAAACCCCGTCCACCTCAACCCCACCACCGAAAAGAGGCGTTCAATTTTTATTTAAATCGTATTTGATATGCCATTGATATTTTTTAATTATTATTATTATTTGAAACTGGATTTTGCATGTCACTATAAAGTTATATAAGCCCTGCTTGTTCAATATTCAATGCAAAACTAGTTTGGGTCCCTATTAAAAGGTTATGTAGATTAACTACGATCAAAGTATTGGACAGGACGTCGAAATGTGTAAATAAAGTTGTACTTTATATAAGAAAAATGTGGGGATACAAACGGTACAAAACAATCCTTATATCTTGTTATCTGTCATTCATCACCCGAAGGCTCGTAACGCTCAGTCTCATCAACCACAATGCACCTGCTCCCGCTCCTTTCATTACATCCGGTTTGCCGCAATGCATTGTGGAACATGTAGTATTTTAGTTAACCCTTTGTTAGGCTATAAAATAGAAAACAAATCAATCCAGTGTCAGCGTTTCTCAAATAATCAATATCAAATACATGTATAAATCAAATCAATTCACTTTTAACTCTTTTTAGCTGTAAATAATAGCAGTCCTGGGTTCAAATCCAGGCTCGGAATCTTTCTGTGTGGAGTTTGCATGTTCTCCCCGTGAATGCGTGGGTTCCCTCCGGGTACTCCGGCTTCCTCCCACTTCCAAAGACATGCACCTGGGGATAAGTTGATTGGCAACACTAAAATTGGCCTTAGTGTGTGAATGTGAGTGTGAATGTTGTCTGTCTATCTGTGTTGGCCCTGCGATGAGGTGGCGACTTGTCCAGGGTGTACCCCGCCTTCCGCCCGATCGTAGCTGAGATAGGCGCCAGCGCCCCCCGTGACCCCGAAAGGGAATAAGCGGTAGAAAATGGATGGAGGGATGGATGATATGCCATTGATATTTTTTAATTATTATTATTATTTGAAACTCGATTTTGCATGTCACTATAAAGTTATATAAGCCTTGCTTGTTCAATATCCAATGCAAAACTAGTTTGGGTCCCCATTAAAAGTTTGTTCAAATACGGCCCGCGGCTTTGTTCGGTTTTAAATTTTGGCCCAGTCTGTATTTGAGTTTGACACCCCTGACTTATAGCTTGGATCGGGCTGGAAAATAATGTCCGCTACAACCGGTGACGTCAAACGCATGCGATGTTTTCAACACGACACTTGGCGGGAAATTTAAAATTGCAATTTAGTAAACTAAAAAGGCCGTATTGGCATGTGTTGCAATGTTAATATTTCATCATTGGTATATAAACTATCAGACTGCGTGGTGGGTAGTAGTGGGTTTCAGTAGGCCTTTAAAACGCACCAGAGACTTTGCACAAAAGGAGGCTGCTGGTGCGTGGGGTGGGGTGGGGGTGGGGGAGCATGTACACGCACAGTCTCTTATTACACCTTGCACGCTCTTTAAGAAGACTCGCAGAAACAAGCCCTACTTTTTTTTTCTCTTTTTTGCCACTTGCTTGTTTGGTGTTCCCGCGCACCCATGTGGTTTTTGCGCACCGGAGCGCACAACCTCTAAAGAGTTGCAGAAACCCCCCCAGGAGCTTCTCGTCTCATTCTCCCCCAAACTCTGTCCGAGGCAGCGGTCACATGACGCCAGGTTCGACGGCTTTTCCTGTCATCTTTCGTGTGGATTCGCCATGAACGCCTCATCCATCCTGGACGCGACGCAGGGCGCGCTTCTCAACGGGAGCCGGACTCTAGCGGCCACCCTGGCGGGGACCGTGGCCACCTTCTCCGGCAACGGCAGCGAGCTGGCGGTGACGGCGGACGGCAGCGGCGGCTCGCTGGTGCTTCTGCAGGAGGAGCGCAAGCTGCTGGTGATGCGAGTGGTGCAGATCGCTGTGCTGTGCGTGCTGTCGCTCACGGTGGTCTTCGGGGTCTTCTTCCTGGGCTGCAACCTGATGATCAAATCCGAGAGCATGATCAACTTCTTGGTGAAGGAGCGCCGGTCCTCCAAGGACGTGGAGACCGGCATGATCGGGCTCAGCTAGTGGATCCGAGTTCGGGCTGGAGGGGTTTGGGAGAGGGGGTGAGGGGGTCTGCATTTGCATGAATTTATGAGCAATTTCTCCAAGTTAGCCCCCAAATGAGGATTCAGATATGCAACAAGATCACGCTTCCTTCCTTTCCAAGACTCTAAAGTTTGTGCGTAAAACTTGTGCGTAAAAGGAGCCAATACGTTTACGCGTGACTCCAAATGTTTGGGGGTGAAATTTAAAAAAAAAAAAAAAGCCAACTTGAACAAAAAAATGTTTACAAGATGTTACCTCACGTTTGTACTTTATGTAAATGTATTATAATGGACGTTTTGAGCACAGGCGCGCTCTTTATGGCTCCTGTTTGGCATGCCGGCTGCTTGGTGTGTTAACAAGTCATTCCTGGAATCTGTTTTGCACTTTGAGGACAAAAAAAAAAAACAGTTCATAAATGCTGCATGAAGTCTTTTTTGTACCAAAAGAGCAACGATTGAAAAGAAAAAACAAAGAGCACAATCAACTCTGTCTAATGGATTCATTAACTAAAAATGTTTATTTTGTAAAGGCAATATTATGCACCGTATTTGGTAAATGCAACATTGTTTTTCTGTAAATACGAGCTAATGCAGTGGTTCTCAACCTTTTTTCCAGTGATGTACTGCCTGTGAAATTTGTTTTAATTCAAGTACCCCCTAATCAGAGCAAAGCATTTTTGGTTGAAAAAAAAGAGATAAAGAAGTAAAATACAGCACTATGTCATCAGTTTCTGATTTATTAAATTGTATAACAGTGCAAAATATTGCTCATTTGTAGTGGTCTTTCCTGAACTATTTGGAAAAAAGATATAAAAATAACAAAAATTTGTTGAAAAATAAACATGTGATTCAATTATAAAGATTTCTACACATAGAAGCAATCATCAACTTAAAGTGCCCTCTTTGGGGATTGTAATAGAGATCCATCTGGATTCATGAACTTAATTCTAAACATTTCTTCACAAAAAAAAAGAAATCTTTAACATCAATATTTATGGAACATGTCCACAAAAAAAATCTAGCTGTCAACATTGAATATTGCATTTCTTTTCACAGTTTACTGACTTACATTCATATTTTGTTGAAGTATTGTTCAATAAATATATTTATAAAGGATTTTTGAATTGTTGCTATTTTTAGAATATTTGAAAAAAATCTCACATACCCCTTGGCATACCTTCAAACACCCCCAGGGGTACGCGTACCCCCATTTGAGAACCCCTGAGCTAATGCAACACAACTTAGTTCTTATCTGTACTGCAAACTTCAAATTTGAATGACAATAAAGTAAGTCTAATAATGGCCTTAATAATATAATATTCCTTTGTGCTGTTCATTTGGAAAAAAATACTTGCTAACTATTAATTGTATTTGCAGGTGATATAAGACATTTTAGTCCAGCAGAAGACCAATACTCAATACAGCTAGCAAGTGTGCCACACACTCTCTGAAGCGTCCAAATTTTGATTGCACATTGTAACACCAATGGCTGGGCTGCAGGGCGCAATAAAAAACTTGATGATACATTTTTCATGTCATTCGATCTCGATTAATTTCTAAATGTCTATACTGTTATTGCTTGCCTGTTTAAACCATTTGTACTAAAAACTAGAGAAACTGGAGATGAGTTCAATTGAGTTGTTACACACTGGGTAAATAAAACAAATTCAATAAGATGAACATTGAAGAATATTTAAAATTGTTCCTCAAATATAAAAAAAAACTAATGCGCAAAGAAAATGAAATATTTAGCTGCAAAAGACCATATCATGTCACAAAACGCTATTTTCTGAAATAAAACTACACTTTCTTTCCCCATAAAAATGCACAACTGTACACTGAATGCAATAACATTGAATATCGCATACTAACAACGTTTTGCTTTGCCATGATAAGACAAAATCATTAAATGCTACAATAAACCATGATTTCACAATGTTTTGTCACAAAACGTAATGATGTGCCACAATGATGCTGTCAAACTTGGACTAGGGTTGTTTTCCCGAGGTGTAAAGCGAATGGAGTGGAAACGGCCCTCCCGGTAACAGTTCGAGATGCTACCTCAGTAGAAGCATTTAAGTCTCACCTTAAAACTCATCTGTATACTCTAGCCTTTAAATAGACCTCCTTTTTAGACCAGTTGATCTGCCGCTTCTTTTCTTTCTCCTATGTCCCCCCCTCCCTTGTGGAGGGGGTCCGGTCCGATGACCATGGATGAAGTACTGGCTGTCCAGAGTCGAGACCCAGGATGGACCGCTCGTCGGGACCCAGGATGGACCGCTCGCCTGTATCGGTTGGGGACACCTCTACGCTGCTGATCCGCTTGAGATCGTTTCCTGTGGACAGGACTCTCGCTGCTGTCTTGGATCCGCTTGAACTGAACTCTCGCGGCTGTGTTGGAGCCACTATGGATTGAACTTTCACAGTATCATGTTAGACCCGCTCGACATCCATTGCTTTCGGTCCCCTAGAGGGGGGGGGGGTTGCCCACATCTGAGGTCCTCTCCAAGGTTTCTCATAGTCAGCATTGTCACTGGCGTCCCACTGGATGCGAATTCTCCCTGCCCACTGGGTGTGAGTTTTCCTTGCCCTTTTGTGGGTTCTTCCGAGGATGTTGTAGTCGTAATGATTTGTGCAGTCCTTTGAGACATTTGTGATTTGGGGCTATATAAATAAACATTGATTGATTGATTGATTGAAGGTAAAGACTTTTCTTTATTTTAAACACTAACTAAAAACAGGAACAAAAGCTGACTAAGGAAATAAAAGACTATCACAAAGGCTATAAACAATAAACATGAAACAAAACATTTGCACTGTGGCATGAATAACAAAAAACTTACTGTGACTTAGACAAGGGAATGAGAAGCAGCATGGATATCATGGGTGCAGGAGGTGATGTTGCCAGGCTGACTACCTGGTAACTGTGGCTTAAATAATAGCTATCATGAGTGCAAACAGGTATGAGAAATTAGGGCAGGGGCGTGTCATGAGGACAAGGTGAAAACTAATGAGTTGCTATGGCAATTAGACAAACAAGGAAGTGCAGGAACAAGAACTGAATGTCCAAAAAACAAAACCAAACATGACTAAAACCAAACATGATCCCATAGACGTGACAGATGCATTTACAAGACACAAATTGCAAGAGTGAGGCAACGGAACACAATATTGTTTTCTAAAAATGCAACCAGGTGACGCCGAAACACAATATTTTGCCACAAAAAGAATGTTAATTTCCGTCACAAAACCAAAAAAAAACTATATTCTGCAAGGGAAGTGCAGGTGCTAATTCTTAGAATAAAATTGACAGATTTGGCCAAAAAGAAAGGCAATTCTCTGCTATAATGAAATTGGATAATAAAACAGACTCTAATTTTAAAGGCCTACTGAAATGAGATGTTCTTATTTAAACGGGGATAGCAGGTCCATTCTATGTGTCATACTTGATCATTTTGCGATATTGCCATATTTTTGCTGAAAGGATTTAGTAGAGAACTTCGACGATAAAGTTCGCAATTTTTGGTCGCTAATAAAAAAGCCTTGCCTTTACCAGAAGTAGCAGACGATGTGGGCGTGACGTCACGGGTTGTGGAGCTCCTCACATCCTCACATTGTTTACAATCATGGCCACCAGCAGCGAGAGTGATTCGGACCGAGAAAGCAACGATTTCCCCATTAATTTGAGCGAGGATGAAAGATTCGTGGATGAGGAAAGTTAGAGTGAAGGACTAATGTTATTAGACACATTTACTAGGATAATTCTGGAAAATCCCTTATCTGCTTATTGTGTTACTAGTGTTTTAGTGAGATTATATGGTACCTGAAAGTCGGAGGGGTGTGGTGACCGCCAGTGTCTCTTAGGGAAGACACGTTTCTCGACGAGGCGAAGCGAAGGCAGCCGTTGGGGCCGGGCTGAGCTTTTTTACCCCCTCCTCTACGGTGGAAGCATCCCACATTCGGGGGCGGCCAGTCGGAGGAGGCAAGAGAGTCCGCAGCGGCCTCTTTGACAGGTGCACGAGGAACGACGCAAGCTCCGCTCATGTCTACGGTAAGAGCCGACTTATTACCACAATTTTCTCACCGAAACCTGCCGGTTGACGTGTGGTAAAGAACCATGTTCGCTTGACCGCTCGGTTCCATAGTAATGCTTCACCTTCGGGAATGTAAACAAGGAAACACCGGCTGTGTTTGTGTTGCTAAAGGTGGCCGCAATACACCACTTCCCACCTACATCTTTCTTCTTTGACGTCTCAATTATTAATTGAACAAATTGCAAAAGATTCAGCAACACAGATGTCCAGAATACTGTGTAATTCTGCGATTAAAGCAGACAACTTATAGCTGGGATCGGGCTGGAAAAAAATTGTCCGCTACAATCCGAGACGTCACGCGCACGCGTCATCATGCCGACGTTTTCAACAGGATACTTCGCGCAAAATTTAAAATTGCAATTTAGTAAACTAAAAAGGCCGTATTGGCATGTGTTGCAATGTTAATATTTCATCATTGATATATAAACTATCAGACTGTGTGGTCGGTAGTAGTGGGTTTCTGTAGGCCTTTAAAGTTAAGGAATTTTTGCGTGATGTGACTGAAATGCTTTTTGCTGTCCAAAAACCGTGTGTAAAAGACCATGTTGCTGCTAATGCTGTTGTCATTGTGGACGCGACCACCAATAACCGGGTGCATACAGTCTTCAACATATTTATTCGTAAATTAATGATAACAGGACAACTTCTTATAATATAGTTTGGCCACCAGTTACTGTTTCCGATATTGATCTGATACGATATCAGCAGGGATCATACTTACTTTTATTATTTCAGAACGTTGAATGTTAAAAAAGGTGTATTATATTTATATAGCGCTTTTTCTCTAGTGACTCAAAGCGCTTTACATATCTAATTTTTACATTTAAACCAGTGTGGGTGGCACTGGGAGCAGGTGGGTAAAGTGTCTTGCCCAAAGACAGAACGGCAGTGACTATGGGGTGGTATAGCTCGGTTGGAAGAGCGGCCGTGTCAGCAACTTGAGGGTTGCAAGTTCGATTCCCGCTTCCGCCATCCTAGTCACTGCCGTTGTGTCCTTGGGCAAGACACTTTACCCACCTGCTCCCAGTGCCACCCACACTGGTTTAAGAATATAACTTAGATATTGGGTTTCACTATGTAAAGCGCTTTGAGTCACTAGAGAAAAGCGCTATATAAATACAATTCACACTTCACTAGGATGGCGGAAGCGGGGATTGAACCTGCAACCCTCAAGTTGCTGCTGGCACAGCCGCTCTACCAACCGAGCTATACCGCCCCTGTGTAATCAAGTCAAATTAGTCAAACAGAGAACAATGGTATCGGTATGAAAAACACTAACTTGTTTATTATTAACCGTCTGGAATGAACTTATGCTGTCTGTTAAAGGGAACTGCACTTTTTGGGAATTTTGTCTATCGTTCACAATCATTATGAGAGACAAAAATGTTTATAAAAATCGGCTTGTTTAAAGGTGGCTAGCAATGGTAAATGGGTTGTACTTGTATAGCGCTTTTCTAGCTTTTTTTTTTTTAAGGAACTCAAAGCGCTTTGACACTATTTCCACATTCACCCATTCACACACATTCACACACTGATGGCGGGAGCTGCCGTGCAAGGCGCTAACCAGGACCCATCAGGAGCAAGGGTGAAGTGTCTTGCTCAAGGACACAGCGGACGTGACTAGGATGGTAGAAGGTGGGGATTGAACCAGGAACCCTCAGGTTGCTGGCACAGCCACTCTCCCAACTCCGCCACGCCGTCCCCAATGCAGCCAATGAGAGCAAGCATTCAAAAGCCGTCAACAACACTTCATTTATGTTCCGTAACCTGTATAATAACCAAACTGTAGCAACATTGTTATTGTAAGAGCGAACACCGAGGAACTCTTTTTCTAGCGTGACAGCATGTATATCAGGGGTGCAATTGTACGACCCGCGAACAGGTTTTATCCGGCCCGCGGGATGAGTTTGCGAAGTATGAAAATGAGCCGAAATTTTCGAATGAAAGAAGCTGCTGTTCTAAATGTGTCCACTAGATGTCGGAATAGCAATTCTTTGTATCTTTGTAGATCAGGTGTTGGCAACCCGCGGCTCTGGAGCCGCATGCTGCTTTTTAGCGCCGCCGTAGTAGCTCTCTGGAGCTTTTCAAAAATATATGAAAAATGGAAATGGTGAGGGGGGAAAAAAACATTTTTTGTTTTAATTTGCTTTCTGTAGGAGGACAAACATGACACAAACCTCCCTAATTGTTATAAAGCACACTGTTTGTAGTAAACATGCCTCACTGATTCGAGTATTTGGCGAGCGCCGTTCTGTCCTACTAATTTTGGCGGTCCTTAAACACACCCTAGTTTGTTTACATGTATAACTTTCTCCGACTTTCTAAGAAGTGATTTATGCCACTTCTTTTTCTGTCTCATTTTGTCCACCAAACTTATAACGTTGTGCATGAATGCACAAAGGTGAGTTTTGTTGATGTTATTGACTTATGTGGAGTGTGCTAATCAGACATATTTGGTCACTGCATGACTGCAAGCTAATCGATGCTAACATGCTATTTAGGCTAGCTATATGTACATATTGCATTACTATGCCTCATTTGTAGCTATATTTGAGCTCATTTAGTTCCATTTAAGTCCTCATAATTCAAATTATATCTCATGAAACTATCTGCATGTAATATGGCTTTTTTTCCCCCCGGCTCCAGACAGATTTGTTTTTGTATTTTTGGTCCAATATGGCTCTTCCAACATATTGGGTTGCCGGCCCCTGGTCTAGGTCTACTAGTTTGTATTCTAAAATAAACCTCATGATGTAAGTGCATCAGTCGAGGAAAATGAGCAAACTACATACTGTAAATAACATACTGTAATTTGATTTTGATATTGTTTTTTTAATCTAGATAGATTGAAATTTAACACCAACTGTTGACTGAACGTTATCACATAATTTATTCAGAAAGTATAAATAACAACAAATTAAGATAGAATATTATTAACCGCAACAAGTAAGTGTAAAAAAAAACCAACAACATTATTATGTGTACATCTTCAGAATGTGCTTGTTCTATTTCCAAACAAAGAAAAAAATATGATGTTGTTGTTATTTTTAAGTTATCGTGCCATGATTTTATCAGTCCGGCCCACTTGGGACTACATTTTTCTCCATGTGGCCCCCGATCTAAAAAATTAGTTCAGATGCAACCCAATATATCCAATATAGGCCTAATTGTTGTTGCTTTTTTGCTGATATTGAAACGATTTTGGATACAAACATCAGCTCGGGGCATCCTTTGTTGCAAAATTATTATACTAGACGTGAAATACTTTTGTGTCACATGTAGGAGGCATTGTGATGCGCGATTTTGTTCTCCCAGGGATGCGAAGGACAATCTGGACAGGACTTGCAGGTAATGACTGGATTTAATGGTAAAAATAACAACACTGGTACAAAAACCGAAAACAAACCGACTGGATGAGGTGCCGAGCGCACCGGAAGCTAAGGCTAACACTTCGCACAGACTGTGACAACTAGCAGGGGCTAGGAGACAAATTAATTATATTTTTTGTGAAGTGAATTATATTTATATAGTGCTTTTTCCACAAGTGACTCAAAGCGCTTTACATAGTGAAACCCAATATCTACGTTACAATTAAACCAGTGTGGGTGTCACTGGGAGCAGGTGGGTAAAGTGTCTTGCCCACGGACACAACAGCA
Source organism: Nerophis ophidion (assembly GCF_033978795.1). Lineage (NCBI taxonomy): Eukaryota > Metazoa > Chordata > Actinopteri > Syngnathiformes > Syngnathidae > Nerophis > Nerophis ophidion. The sequence goes on from NC_084617.1 coordinate 14,931,620, forward strand.
TTGACTAGGATGGCGGAAGTGGGGATCGAACCTGCAACCCTCAAGTTGCTGGCACGGCCGGTTTACCAACCGAACTATACCGCCCACGTCTAAGTTTGTCTTGTCACCTTGAGCTACGTGGCAGTGATGCAAAAACAAATAAAGCCAGACCGCCTGAACGGCAAAGGCAGGCTTAAATAATATTGTCAGTGATTACAAACAGGTGTGCGTCGGGAGCACAAGCGGCAGGTGAAAGTAATAGGTTGCTATGGTAACCAACGCAGAGGTGCATAAATAGGAACTAAACGGAGTCCAGGACTAACAGAAAAACACAAGTGACCCGAAAAACCCAAACAGAATATGATCCGCATAGCGCAGTGGTCGGGAGCCTTTTTGGCTGAGAGAGCCATGAAAGCCAAATATTTTAAAATGTATTTCCGTGTGAGCCATTTAATATTATTTTAACACTCATTTTTAAGTAAGACCAACATTTTTAGAGTATAATAAGTCTCTCATTTGTTTTAATAACATTGTTATTCTGGAGCTAACCAATAATAAATAAAATACTCCTTACCATTAATGCGACTTCTTGAACAGGTGCGGTAGAAAACGAATGAATGGATTAAAATGCATGAGAATGTTTTATATTTTGAACGCTATTTTTAACACTGCGATTACCAGCGGGATTATAAATTACTTATCCTGTTAAGTAATGACTGAGAGCCGGATACAATCATCAAAAGAGTCACATCTGGCTCTCGAGCCATAGGTTCCCTACCCCTGGCGTAGCGGATCATAACACTTTTGCATTTAATTAATAATTTATTATATTTCAAATATTCACTGAGACAAAAAAAAACACACAGTTTATGTTGGTAAAACATGTGGAAATTGTAAAAAATAAAAAATAAAAAGAATTCTAAAAAATAAAAATAGAATTTGGAAAAAAAATCTAATTAAAATTTTTTGCTGACCTTTGCCCTGGTAACTAAGGTAACCCTCCCAGGCGGCACGCATTCAGAGCTTTCGGGCTTAATGACCAGTCGGATAATTCTCTTGGCATTTTGTCACTCAAAAAAAAACCAAGTGCTCGTTTCTTTACTAATATAAGAGCTCAGCAAACACTCACCCACTCAGTACATAAGAATATAGGGTCATCAACTCCGACCACTACAGTGCGATCAACACAAACACAAACCATGCTAGGAATCCCACAAGCACACTCCCCAAAAAAAAAAGGGAGAAACAACTTGGATATGTTGAAGAAAGGAATGATATTGTGGAAGGAAAAACATCTGCAGACAGAGAGGATTTACTGTTTTCAAGGACAAATCCAAGTTTAAAGGCCTACTGAAACCCACTACTACCGACCACACAGTCTGATAGTTTATATATCAATGATGAAATATTAACATTGCAACACATGCTAAAACTGCCTTTTTAGTTTACAAAATTGCAATTTTAAATTTCGCGCAAAGTATCCTGTTAAAAATGTCGCGGTATGATGACGAGTGTGCGTGACGTCACGGATTGTCCCAGCTATAAGTCGTCTGCTTTAATCGCATAATTACACAGTATTCTGGACATCTGTGTTGCTGAATCTTTTGCGATTTGTTCAATTAATAATGGAGATGTCAAAGAAGAAAGATGTAGGTGGGAAGCGGTGTATTACGGCTGCCTTTAGCAACACAAACACAGCCGTTGTTTCCTTGTTTACATGCCCGAAAGATGACGGTGAAGCTTTACCATGGAACAGAGCGGTCAAGCGAAAACATGGTTCCCTACCACATGTCAAACGGCAGGTTTAGATGAGAAATGTGTGGTAATAAGTCGGCTCTTACCGTAATCTCTTACCGTTCCTCGTGCACCTGTCAAAGAGGCAGCTGCAGAATCTCTTGCCTCCTCCGACCGGCCGCCCCCGAACGTGGGATGCTTCCACCATGGAGAAGGGGGAAAAAAGCTCAGCCTGGCCCCAACGGCTGCCTTCGCTTCTCCTCGTCGAGAAACGTGGCTTCCCTCAGAGACACTGGCGGTCACCACACCCTTGGCCACACCCCTTCGACTTTCAGGTACCATATAATCTCACTAAAACACTAGTAACACAATAAGCAGGTAGGGGATTTTCCAGAATTATCCTAGTAAATGTGTCTAATAACATCTGAATCGCTCCCACTTTCCTCTCTTTTTTTTTTCTTCTAGTCCTTCACTCTAACTTTCCTTATCCACAAATCTTTCATCCTCGCTCAAATTAATGGGGAAATCGTCGCTTTCTCGGTCCGAATCGCTCTTGCTGCTGGTGGCCATGATTGTAAACAATATGAGGATGTGAGGAGCTCCACAACCCGTGACCTCACGCGCACATTGTCTGCTACTTCCGGTACAGGCAAGGCTTTTTTATTAGCGACCAAAAGTTGCGAACTTTATCGTCGATGTTCTGTACTAAATCCTTTCAACAAAAATATGGCAATATCGCGAAATGATCAAGTATGACACATAGAATGGACCTGCTATCCCCGTTTAAATAAGAACATCTCATTTCAGTAGGCCTTTAAAATTAGAGTCTGTTTTATTATCCAATTTCATTATAGCAGAAAATTTCCTTTCTTTTTGGCCAAATCTGTCAATTTTATTCTAAGAATTAGCACCTGCACTTCCCTTGCAGAATATAGTTTTTTTGGTTTTGTGACAGAAATTAACAGTCTTTTTGTGGCAAAATATTGTGTTTCGGCGTCACCACGTTGCATTTTTAGAAGACAATATTGTGTTCCGTTGCCCCACTCTTGCAATTTGTGTCTTGTAAATGCATCTGTCACGTCTATGGGATCATGTTTTGTTTTGGTCATGTTTGGTTTTGTTTTTTGGACATTCAGTTCATGTTCCTGCACTTCCTTTTTTGTTTAATTGCCATAGCAACTCATTAGTTTTTACCTTGTCCTCATGACACGCCCTTGCCCTCATGTCTCACACCTTTTTGCACTCATGATAGCTATTATTTAAGCCACAGTTACCAGGTAGTCAACCAGTAAAGGCAAGGCTTTTTTATTAGCGACCAAACGTTGCGAACTTTATCGTCGATGTTCTCTACTAAATCCTTTCAGAAAAAATATTGCAATATCGCGAAATGATCAAGTATGACACATAGAATGGACCTGCTATCCCCGTTTAAATAAGAACATCTCATTTCAGTAAGCCTTTAAAATCCGATGAAGGTGTTGACTCTACAAGAAGGTGAGTGACATGTTTTGCAGCTTTGGAGGCTGACTTATTGATGCTGAGGGGAAAAGGCTGAACTCAGCACTTCCAGCACTTAGCCAGATCCCTTCTGAAGAGCGTCCAACACTCAAACCACTTCACCTTTCATCCCACCTTGTTTTTTTTTTAACTATTACAATATTTGACTTCTACTCCATCGCTAATGTTACTATAAGAGAGTGTACCCAAACACAAAGACGACATAAGGAGCCACACTCTGTCCACACTATGTTCACTCATGTGCCAGCACTGCTCTCATGATTATTTCATCACATGCTAGAGGAGCCGGGCCGCCGGAGTCCTTACGAACACACCCGTGCATTCACACGTCGCACACTGGCGTGCATCAGACCGGCAAATGCTCACAAGCACAGCTATGCTGAAAAAAACCCCATGAATAAATAAAAGATCAGCCGATAATTAGACTTTAGCGGCTGAGAACAACTCAGGGGAGCTGTCTAATAGTATGAACTTGTTGCCGAAAACATGACACGTGTGAAATCACGTTTCATCACAGAAACGCACTATTTCACACTTTGGTTTGAAAATTCCGTATTTCGTCACATAGTAACAATACGACTTGCCTCAAAAATGCCTTGCAAATGCTCTCTATAAAATTACATTGGCCACGAAAAGGCTCGGCTCTGTCACAAAATCACCACATTCATCTAAATAAATGCTTTATTTTGCCACAACAACACTGTCTCGCGGTTAAAATGCTTTAGTACAGGGGTGTCAAACTCAAATACAGAGTAGGCCAAAATTTAAAACTGATCAAAGCCGCGGGCCAATGTTGAAGAAATTAACCTTTTAACAGGGACCCAAATAAGTTTTGCATTGAATATTAAACAAGCAAGGCTTATATAACGTTATAGTCACATGCAAAATCAAGTTTCAAATTATAATAATAATGATTAAAAAATATCAATGGCATATCAAATAAAATTTAAATAAAAATAGTAGGGGGGAGCGGGGTTTGGTGGTAGCGGGGGTGTATATTGTAGCGTCCTGGAAGAGTTAGTGCTGCAAGGGGTTCTGGGTATTTCTTCTGTTGAGTTTATGTTGTGCAACGGTGCGGATGTTCTCCCAAAATGTGTTTGTCATTCTTGTTTGGTGTGGCTTCACAGTGTGGTGCATATTTGTAAACGTGTTAAAGTTGTTTATATGGGCACCCTCAGTGCGACCCTTATGGCTGTTGATCAAGTATGGTTTGCATTCACTTGTGTGTGTTAAAGCCACATACTGTATATTATGTGACTGGGCCGGCACGTTGTTTGTATGGAGGAAAAGCGGACGTGACGACAGGCTGTAGAGGACGCTAAAGGCAGTGCCTACGAGGCACGCCCCCAGTATTGTAGTCCGGGTGGAAATCGTGAGAAATTCGGAGGAATGGTTGCCCCGGGAGATTTTCGGGAGGGGTACTGAACTTTGGGAGTCTCCCGGGAAAATCGTGAGGGTTGGCAAGTATGAGTATCAGCGGTGAATGCAGTTTTACAGAGGCATCGCCGCTGTATAATACCGGCGGGCCAGCTCTAATCTTAATTTGATATTACCTCAAGGGCCAAATTAAATTACACGGCAGGCCAATTTTTGGCCCGTGGGCTTGAGTTTGACACCCATGCTTTAGTAGATAGAAATGCTGTGTTGAAGGGAAGAAGCTATATCTTGCAATGAAAACATATTTTGTCACAAAAACAGCAGCATTTCTGAATTATTCAACAAAAAGGCATTATTGTGCCAAAAAAAACAGGATGTTTTGTCACAAATTACTATGTTGAGCCTTGAGGGCACAATGTTTGGGCAGGAAATGCAATGTTGGACGAATAAAGCATAATATTTTGATACTATATTTTAACATTTTGCCATGATGGTACATAAACATATTTTTTATTGCAAGTTTATCCCTAAATGAAACAGTGAACATACAAGACAACTTGTCTTTTATTAGCAAGTAAGCAAACAAAGGCTCCTAATTTAGTTGCTGACATATGCAGTAACATATTGTGTCATTTGCCATTCTATTATTTTGTCAAAATTGTTAAGGACAAGTGGTAGAAAATGAATTATTCATCTACTTGTCCATTTACTGTTAAAATCTGCTTACTTTCTCTTTCAACATGTTCTATCTAAACTTCTGTTCAAATTTAATAATCACCTATTCTTCTGTTGTTTGGAAGCGTGACATTAGTTTTGGGTGATACCACATAATCAAAATCCTCCTGTGTCCAGGGACATATTTCCTGAGTTTATAAACTATAAACTAGTACCGGTATACCACACAACCACATATTTTGTGGTTCTAAAAAATATAGATGTAATCATCAATCAAGCAATCAAAGTTTATTTATATAGCCCTAAACCACAAGTATCTCAAAGGGCTGCACAATCAACAATGACATCCTCAGCTCAGATCCCACCTCATCATAGTAGTATCGACTAGGCACGCTCCTGTACTTAGTATCATTACAGTGGATGTCAGGTATAGATCCTCCAATGGCGTTTGTTTACATTCAGGAACGGCGTCATTAGCGGTGATGCCGGTGAGCTACGGTGTGTAGTGAAGCATGTTTAGCTATTCCTCGTCTTGCAGGGACGATACTTGTTAGAATCTCTCTTTATTTGTCGCCATGGAGGCGAGTTGTTAGTGATTTAGAAGTAGCTAAAACCATGCAGACTGCGGATGGACTTTTGCCGCTAGCAACGACTTTCTCCGTCGCTGTGCGGGTTCCATGGACCACTCAGGAAGGACATGATTGAGCAGGTTTGACTCTCGTTTATTTTTCAATAACACGCTGTCTTGCAGTCTGGTCGCTTTTCAGCTCCTCGGTCACTTTTCAGCCGGCCACGTGTCCGTCTCTCGTGGCTCGCTCTCTGTTGCTCTCGCTTCTCATGCGCTTCTGCAAGCTCTCCAACTTCTTCTGCCCCGATCTCTCCTCCTTCTCCCTTTTTATGCAGCGTAAGGAGAAATTTTCCTTGTGTGTCGGTGTGCGATCCACGCACCTGAATTATATTGCGGCGTCGCTCCCGGCACGCCCTGCCTCGCCGCATTCTCCGCCTCCTTGCCGCCATATTGGGCAGGGCTCCAGCGTGCCCTGCCCCGCTGCTTGTTCGCCGGCTCCGCCTCTCCACATACCTCCATCGCCAGACGCAAGCCGGGCTTCCGACCGGCTGAGCGTACTCCCCCCTCTCTTTTTTGAATGGGCGGGAAATGAAGACTTCCACCTGTCCTCCTTTCATTTTCTTCTTCCATTTTGTCCGTCTTTTTCCTTGTCTTTTCCTTCTTTGTCCTTTTCTTCGTCCTCTTTTACCTTTTTTTCGTCCTCTTTGACCTTTTCTTTGTCTTTTTCTTCATACTTTTCTTTGTGTTTGTCTTCTTTGTCAGTTTGTCAGTTTTTAAACCAAAATGTGTCCGTTCTCCCGTTTCTGTCTACATACTGTGTCTGCTTGTAACTACTCTGTGATTGTGCGCTGCCGAACATGCTCCTTGCTTGTAAAACAACAGCAATGACACGACGTGACGACTGGGGGACCGGTACTTTTTAGAGGCGGTGTAGTACCAAATATGATTCATTAGTATCTCGGTACAATACTAGTACCGGTATACCATACAATCCTAGTTCAAGATGTTTCAAAGACACACAATTCCGCCATAAAAACCATGGCACAGTCAGCTTCAAAATGAGTACAGTATATTTAATATAATTAGGGTTTAGCTGATTAAATATGAACTGCCGGTCAGAAGTGGCTTATCTAGAATGTGTTCACACACTCGCACACACACACACAGGTTTCCATTGTGTTAATTATGATAAGGGCATGAAGTGGGTGTTGCACAAACACACAATCACTCTCCCTCATGTACGCTAAAATAAAAAATGTGTGTGTGTGTGTGGATGTGCGCTAGTGACTTCGTTAGCTCGTCAAGAAGGTTCACCGCTGACCTTTAGCGGCGTCGAGCTGGCAGATATACTAATGAACATCTCACAGGCTAGGAAATGATAGGCTTAGAGCAGAGGTGGGGTGACAAAAACTATCCCTACAGTCTTTCTAAGCCTTTATTTTAAAAACGCTACTTTTTAATGCCCTCCTGAGTTATTGGTGCGAGGGCCTCTTACACAAAAGTGTCTCCCTCCAGGATGAAATGGCCTTTCTCAGGCCCATTCAGACGCCTCCTAATGGGATGTGCGGTATTGAAAGGAGGAAGCGGTAACAATAGTGGCGGTGGAATGGAGCAGCTTAAACGCTATCTGACATCTCATACAGGTGACCACTTCTTTTCTGGTCATTGCAATTACTTTTCATTCATACGATCGCTTCAATCTCCAGAAACGCACACACACGTCTTTGTTTCGCAAATCTATCTTAAACCTGTAGCTTTCATTTCCAGCAACAAAATGTGGAAATTGATATTTTACAAGAGAACTTTCATACAAAATCCGACATGATTGTGTGTGAGAATACTCTCACAAACGGAGCCGTATTTTAGGACAAAAAACGTGTATATTTTGCCTTGAAAGTGCTGCAAAAACCCAAAAAGGGACAATTATTTTTTTTCTGTTTAGGGCTGACAAAATTTATAACAGGTTAACAAAAATGCCCTTCAACAGCAGTATTTTGTTTTTTAACGCAATATTAATATACATCACTGTACTAACATACATATATAAATCATCAATCAATCAATCAATGTTTACTTATATAGCCCTAAATCACTAGTGTCTCAAAGGGCTGCACAAACCACTACGACATCCTCGGTAGGCCCACATAAAGGCAAGGAAAACTCACACCCAGTGGGACACCGGTGACGATAATGACCCAGTGGGACGTCGGTGACAATGATGACTATGAGAACATGATACTGTGATACTGATGATACTGATGACTATGAGAACATATGAGAACATGATACTGTGAAAGATCAATCCATAATGGATCCAACACAGTCGCGAGAGTCCAGTCCAAAGCGGATCCAACACAGCAGCGAGAGTCCCGTTCACAGCGGAGCCAGCAGGAAACCATCCCAAGCGGAGGCTGATCAGCAGCGCAGAGATGTCCCCAGCCGATACACAGGCGAGCAGTACATGGCCACCGGATCGGACCGGACTCCCTCCACAAAGGAGAGTGGGACATAGAAGAAAAAGAAAAGAAACGGCAGATCAACTGGTCTAAAAAGGGAGTCTATTTAAAGGCTAGAGTATACAAATGAGTTTTAAGGTGAGACTTAAATGCTTCTACTGAGGTGGCATCTCGAACTGTTACCGGGAGGGCATTCCAGAGTACTGGAGCCCGAAATGAAAAAGCTCTACAGCCCGCAGACTTTTTTTGGGCTTTGGGGATCACTAATAAGCCGGAGTCCTTTGAATGCAGATTTCTTGCCGGGACATATGGTACAATACAATCGGCAAGATAGGATGGAGCTAGACCGTGTAGTATTTTATACGTAAGTAGTAAAACCTTAAAGTCACATCTTAAGTGCACAGGAAGCCAGTGCAGGTGAGCCAGTACAGGCGTAATGTGATCAAACTTTCTTGTTCTTGTCAAAAGTCTAGCAGCCGCCTTTTGTACCAACTGTAATCTTTTAATGCTAGATATGGGGAGACCCGAAAATAATACGTTACAGTAGTCGAGGCGAGACGTAACAAACGCATGGATAATGATCTCAGCGTCTTTAGTGGACAGAATGGAGCGAATTTTAGCGATATTGCGGAGATGAAAGAAGGCCGTTTTAGTAACGCTTTTAATGTGTGCCTCAAAGGAGAGAGTTGGGTCGAAGATAATACCCAGATTCTTTACCGTGTCGCCTTGTTTAATTGTTTGGTTGTCAAATGTTAGAGTTGTATTATTAAATAGAGTTCGGTGTCTAGCAGGACCGATAATCAGCATTTCCGTTTTTTTGGCGTTGAGTTGCAAAAAGTTAGCGGACATCCATTGTTTAATTTCATTAAGACACGCCTCCAGCTGACTACAATCCGGCATGTTGGTCAGCTTTAGGGGCATGTAGAGTTGGGTGTCATCAGCATAACAGTGAAAGCTAACACCGTATTTGCGTATGATGTCACCTAGCGGCAGCATGTAGATGCTGAAGAGTGCAGGGCCAAGGACCGAACCCTGGGGAACTCCACACGTTACCTTAACGTAGTCCGAGGTCACATTGTTATGGGAGACACACTGCATCCTATCAGTAAGATAAGAGTTAAACCAAGACAGGGCTAAGTCTGACATACCAATTCGTGTTTTGATACGTTCTAATAAAATATTATGATCGACAGTATCGAAAGCAGCGCTAAGATCGAGGAGCAGCAACATAGATGACGCATCAGAATCCATCGTTAGCAATAGATCATTAGTCATTTTTGCAAGGGCTGTCTCCGTCGAGTGATTTGCCCTGAAACCGGATTGAAAGGTTTCACATAAATTGTTAGACGCTAAGTGTTCATTTAACTGCTCCGCAACAATTTTTTCGAGGATTTTTGAAATAAAGGGAAGGCGAGACACAGGTCGGTAGTTTACCATGAGGTCAGGATCGAGGTTAGGTCTTTTAAGAAGAGGATGAATAACCGCTTTTTTGAATGCTAGGGGAACAGTGCCCGAGGAAAGTGATAAGTTTATAATATTTAGCACTGATGGACCTAATAATACAAAGAGCTCCTTGATCAGTTTCCCAGGAAGAGGGTCAAGTAAACATGTTGTTTGTTTTATTCCATTTACACGTTGTAACAATTCCTCTAATGTTATTTCCTCAAAACGAGAGAAACTATTTTGGAGGGCAGTATCCGCCGTATATACAATCGTATTTGTGTTAATAGAACCCCGTTGCAGCTGGGACGCATTGTCTTTAATCTCCTTTCTAATGACTTCAATTTTCTTACTAAAGAATTGCATAAAGTCATCAGCTGAGTGGGTGGAGCTACTGGAAGGAGTCCCTTGTTGGGTTAGCGATGCTACCGTACTAAACAAAAATTTAGGATCGTTTTTATTACGGTGGATGAGATTTGAGTAATAATTAGCTTTAGCTAAGGTAAGCATGTAGTGTACATATACAAGTACATATAAATTAGGGGTCTCTAACTCAATTTACCTGGGGGCCACTGGATGCAGAGTCTGGGTGAGGCTGGGCCGCGAGAAAATATTTCTTTAAAAAAATCGTTTTAAATGTCTATTTTTATTTTCAACACAAAATAAAATCAAAATATAAATCAACAAAATGAGAATCAATAAATGTGAGGCAATGCAAATTAAACAATAAAAAAAACAAAAATAACGGTTTGAATTGGTCCAGGTTATCGGGGACTGTTATTACTGACGGACAGGTGTCGCGGTGTGACTGCAGCCAGGCACGTAAGAAAACCCTTGTCTCCAGGGCAACGTCTCTGTCGCTTTCACTCAGTTGCCGCTTTTCCACTAACGCAGGGGTAGGCAACCCAGAATGTTGAAAGAGCCATTTTGGATACCAAGAACAAAAATCGTCTTTGTCTGGAGCAAACGGGAGGGGGGGCGGAAGGGGGAAGGAAGGTGGCGGAAGGCGGGGTTTGTCTGCTTGCATCACGCAAGTGATGTTAATGTTCGGCCCTCAAGAGCCACATAGTACACCGTGATTGGTAGATTCCTTCGGCTCCACACACAACGCTGTCATGCGCCATTCATACAAAACTCGCATGCCGCACTATTAAAGTGGGGGCTGCAAAATACCGTCTCGCGGGCCGCATTTGGCCCGCGGGCCGCGTGTGTGAGACCTCTGATATAGATACATAGACTCATGCATACAATCACGTTTCATCAAACATATATTAACGCTGTTGCCCAACGGAAAACTGGGTAACACACGGCACACTGAAAAAGCCTAACCTAGTGTTACTATAACAATCTACAAGGTTAATATGGTTGGCTTCTCTTTCTTCCCCTTCATGTATCTGCTTTATTCTGTGTTTCAAGCTTTCATTACATATATGAATTGTTGCATTCGAATAATTGCATTGTTGATAATAGAGGTAATTATTGTTATTATCTATTATCAATAGTGTTATTTCTATTGGTGTTTGTATTGCTCCATTTGTAGTGTAATAATGTTCATTGTCATTTCTGTATTATTATTTATTTCACTAACTGTTCCTTGGCTATCACTTTTCCCATCATATTTGTACATATCGTATTTGCTGATGCTGTTCTGTTGTTGTTGTTATTTTTGTGTTTGCTGTTGTTATTGTCTCTCTGTCTTATCTCCCTCTTGTCTCCACAATTTTCCCCTCTGTCTTCCTTTTTTTTCTTCTTTCAATCCCCTCCTGCTCCGGCCCGGCTGCACCAAATAATAACATAAATCCATTAAATGAAGTAATATACAAATAGGGCAACAAGACAAGTATCCCACACTTCACTTTTGTAAAGTATATTTGTACGGCCGATATGGGCATCTACATCAACTATATGGTTTGCCTGAGTAGCTGGACAGGACAAAAAAAATACAATAAATAAATAAAATAAATCCATCCATCGATCTATTTTCTACCGCTTATTCCCTTTAGGGGCGGCGGGGGGCGCTGGCGCCTATATCAGCTACAATCGGGCGGAAGGCGGGGTACACCCTGGACAAGTCGCCACCTCATCGCAGGGCCAACACAGATAGACAGACAACATTCACACTCATAAAAAAAATAAAACAAAAAATAGCATGTCAATCAATCAATCAATCAATCAATGTTTACTTATATGGCCCTAAATCACTAGTGTCTCAAAAGGCTGCACAAACCACCACGACATCCTCGGTAGGCCCACATAAGGGCAAGGAAAACTCACACCCTGTGGGACATTGGTGACAATAATGACCCAGTGGGACGTCGGTGACAATGATGACTATGAGAACCTTAGAGAGGAGGAAAGCAATGGATGTCGAGCGGATCTAACATGATACTGTGAAAGTTTAATCCACAATGGATTCCCATGCTAGTTAGCAAGTCTAGCACGCAAGTGTCTATCAGTCCAAAACGGCCATTCTGTGTGACCCTCAGTCCATATTTCCACATTGATAGTATCAAAAACTTGAAAATTATCTGTTTAAGGTACACTTATTAAAGATAATTAACTTCTACATATCTGCGGTAATCGCGGATAATTAGGAGTTAACTCTAGAAAAATGTGTTTAGTTGAAAATAAATATTTTAATCGTTTGACAGCCCAAATTTTAAAAAATTACGACTTTTTGCAAAAAAATGTATTGCGGTTGTTGTGAATCTTTGGGCAACTAACGATTCAATCCTATTCAGAATGTATTCTCGATTGAAACCGCTTTCTGGAATGTATGATTTGGTGTAATTTTTAGGGGTGTACCGCTATTGTAGATACCGCGGTATTTTGGTTTTAAAGTCTTCACAATTATGCCGTGACAACTGATGGTATCAAACAAAAACTTGGTGTATAGTTTTTCCGGCGTTTTAGCGTGGTGGGTCCGAAAATAAACTAGAAAATCAGTGCAGCGCGGGGCACCAAGGTGGTGGGGTTGGGCATGGAACACTTTGAGCAGAAGGTGAAGTGTGTTTGTAGTAGATGAGAGGAATCTTTTCTGAACTATGTCATCAGAATTTTTCCAAAACTGTTTGAGTTATGTTGCTAACAAACAGATAAACAAACCCTGGTGAAGACATAACCTCTTTGGCAGAGGTAAGAAAGTCTGCGTTCTGCAAATCAATACTTGATAGAGCCAGCCAGTGACGTCGCACAGCACAGAAGTAATCACCAAAAAAAAAAAAAACGTTAAACACGAGAAATATGAGGAAAGTGAATAACTACTTGATAAATCATCAATCCATACACCTATTTTCCACCATTTTTTTCTCTCAATGTTGCAGGGGAATGGAACCTTTCCAGCTGCATTCGGGTGGGAAGCAGTGTACACCCTGGACAAGCCGCCTGCTTATAAACTGTCATCGAGAAAAGATATTTGAAGCCAGCGAAGCCAAACATTAGTTTGTGAGGTATTTACATGATTAAAAGTTAAATTGTTAGTTAACTTTTCTGAGAAACAGCATTTCCCGGGCTGATATAAACATGTCCACTGTGGAGGACACTGCTTCTCAGCAAGTAAACGTTGAAAGACACTAAAGTGAATGTTATTATTTTACACAAAATTGTCACTTTAAAGACACAAATGCATGTTTTTTTTTAATATATTTACTTGAAACGGTGCATGTCCCTGCATAACTCTTTACAATTAAAAAAAAATATATATATATGTAGTAATACATATGATTAGAATATTTAAGCATTATGTTTGTCTTCAATTACAGCAGGAAAGATTAAAGGCCTACTGAAATGATATTTTCTTATCCAAACGGGGATAGCAGGTCCATTCTATGTGTCATACTTGATCATTTCGTGATATTGACATATTTTTGCTGAAAGGATTTAGTAGAGAACATCGATGATAAAGTTCGCAACTTTTGGTCACTGATAAAAAAGCCTTGCCTTTACCGGAAGTAGCAGACGATGTGCGCGTGATGTCACGGGTTGTAGGGCTCCTCACATCCTCACGTTCTTTACAATCATAGCCACCAGCAGCAAGAGCGATTCGGACCGAGAAAGCGACGATTTCCCCATTAATTTGAACGAGGATGAAAGATTCGTGGATGAGGAAAGTTAGAGTGAAGCACTAAAAAAAGAAAAAAAATGAAAAGAAAAGGCAACGGCGGTGGGAGGGATTCAGATGTTATCAGACACATTTACTAGGAGAATTCTGGAAAATCCCTTATTTGCTTATTGTGTTAATAGTATTTTAGTGAGATTATAAAGTCATACCTGAAAGTTGGAGGTCTGCGGTGACCGCCAGTGTCTCTAAGAGAAGCCAATGGAGGAGCCAAGATCACAGCTGCCTTTTTGACAGCTGCAGGAGGAGGTCGCATAATCCACTCAAGTCTCCAGTAAGAGCCGACTTAATATCACAATTTTATCCTCCAAAAACTTGCTGGTTGACATGTGGTTGAGAAACATGTTCGCTTGACCGCTCTGTGTCAAAGCTTCACAACAAACAAAGAAACATCGGCTGTGTTTCGGTTGCTAAAGGCAGCTGCAATTCACCGCTTTCCACCAACAGCATTCTTCTTTGTAGTCTCCATTATTAATTGAACAAACTGCAAAATGTTCAGCAACACAGATGTCCAAATTACTGTGTAATTATGCGATGAAAAGAGACGACTTTTAGCCATGAGTTGTGCTTGCGACGTTTTCAACAGGACACCTCGTGGAGAAATTAAAAATTGCAATTTAGTAAACTAAACCGGCCGTACTGGCATGTGTTGCAATGTTAATATTTCATCATTGATATATAAACTATCAGACTGCGTGGTCGGTAGTATTGGGTTTCAAAAACATGATTGATACACAACACAAAACAGTAAACAGGTAAGATGATAGCATCCGTTGTTTCCACGACAACCCCCCATCACAGACGAAAGAGGGCTGTCACATTAGTGGTAGAAAGAAAAAAACACGATTTTTAGCCAACGTTGACATTTTAACCACAAATCCAATTGCTTGATTGGTCCCACAGAGGGAATTCTGATATCAGTTTTACTACAAGTAAAAGGGTAAACTGTGTTAAACATTCAACGTATCACACACGCTATAAGTACTGACACATACTGTAGTCCTGTTGAAGTGGTCCAAAGGATCCACCCAGACAGGATGCACAGGGACAGCTAGTATCACTCCTCCTTCTGGTACTGTTGGTTCTGTTCCTGAAAGAGCTGCCGAGTTCTGTCAGCATGTTCTACATTGGGGGGTGGCATTCTCCGCTTACACACCACCTCCACTGGAGGTAAAGGTTGGTCAAGGACAGAGCCTACTCCCCTGAACACTTTGATACATTTTCACACACACAGATCTACTGTGTCACCTTTATCCAGATCCTCATCAAAACGTATTCTTATTCTTATTGTCATCTTGTTAACTGCATGTGTTACACTAGAAGTAGTTGTGGGGTGTCCCCAGCTAAATGACATAGATAATAGTAATGGACCCTTATCGGGTTAATTTGTACACTCTCAGTTACATTAACATTGATATTATACATGTGGGCCCATAGATAGAAATACCGTTAAATGTAGCTTTGACGTAGCAAGCTACTTTTGCCGCGTGGCTTGCTACAATTCTCTGAGGATAGGTTCCCTGGGAGCTTAGCTACAAACCCTGTTTCCATATGAGTTGGGAAATTGTGGTAGATGTAAATATAAACGGAAAACAAAGATTTGCAAATTATTTTCAACACATATTCAGTTGAATATGCTACAAAGACAACACATTTGATGTTCAAACTGATAAACATTTTCTTGCTGTTGCAAATAATCATTAACTTTAGAATTTGATGCCAGCAACACGTGACAAAGAAGTTGGGAAAGGTGGCAATAAATACTGATAAAGTTGAGGAATGCTCATCAAACACTTATTTGGAACATCCCATTGGCTAATTGGGAACAGGTGGGTGCTATGACAGCTTCCCAAAAAATGCTCAGTCTTTCACAAGAAAGGATGGAGCGAGGTACACCCCATTGTCCACAACTGCGTGAGCAAATAGTCAAACAGTTTAAGAACAACGTTTCTCAAAGTGCAATTGCAAGAAATTTAGGGATTTCAACATCTACGGTCCATAATATCATAAAAGGTTCAGAGAATCTGGAGAAATCACTCCACTTAAGCGGCATGGCCGGAAACCAACATTGAATGACCGTGACTTTCGATCCCTCGGACGGCACTGTATCAAAAATCGACTTCAATCTCTAAAGGATATCACCACATGGGCTCAGGAACACTTAAAAAAAAACCACTGTCACTAAATACAGTTTGTCGCTACATCTGTAAGTGCAAGCTAAAGCGCTATTATGCAAAGCAAAGGCCATTTATCAACAACATCCAGAAACGCCGCCGGCTTCTCTGGGCCCGAGATCATCTAAGATGGACTGATGCAAAGCGGAAAAGGGTTCTTTGGTCTGACAAGTCCACATTTCAAATTGTTTTTGGAAACTGTGGATATTTGCGCCGTCGGAAAGAAAGAGGAAAAGAACCATCCGGATTGTTATAGGCGCAAAATCATGGTATGGGGGTGCATTAGTGCCCAAGGCATGGGTAACTTACACATCTGTGAAGGCACCATTAGTGCTGAAAGGTACATACAGGTTTTGGAGCAACATATAATGCCATTCAAGCAACATTATCATGGACACCCCTGCTTATTTCAGCAAGACAATGCCACACCACGTGTTACAACAGCGTGGCTTCATAGTAAAACAGTGCGAATACTAGACTGGCCTGCCTGTAGTCCAGACCTATCTCCCATTGAACATTTTGAAACCTAAAATATGACCCCAGACTGTTGAAGAACTCAAGCTGTACATCAAGCAAGAATGGGAATGAATTCCACCTGAAAAGCTTCAAAAATGTGTCTCCTCAGTTCCCAAACGTTTATTGAGTGTTGGTAAAAGAAAAGGTGATGTAACTCAGTGGTGAACATGCCCTTTCCCAACTACTTTGGCACGTGTTGCAGCCATGAAATTCAAAGTTAATTATTTTTTGCACAAAAAAAAAATAAAGTTTATGAATTTGAACATCAAATATGTTGTCTTTGTAGCATATTCAACTGAATATTGGTTGAAAATGATTTGCAAATCATTGTATTCCGTTTATATTTACATCTAACACAATTTCTCAACTCATATGGAAACGGGGTTTGTGCATTTAATCCAGATTAATTTGTAGTTTATTTTACTCCATGTTCCAAGTAGCTTGCCCATCACTGAGATGCAGAATGATGTCCGGAGCACAATCGATCGATATGTCTTGGAACGCGACCGAAGTATAATCCTTGATATCACCCGACAAATCTTTCTTTGATAAAGTATAGGGATCTATTCCATTGCATACTTAGATTTGTTGCTTGTATCTGCTTTTTGTGGGAGGATTTAAGCCTCTTTTGTTCTCAGATAGCTTCCGTGCTGCTTGCTGTACAACAGTAATCTTGTCTTGGTCGACTATCTCCGGTTTTCACATCCCGGAAGAAGTCAAATGTCGGAATACAAGCAAAAGTTAGACGACAAGAATTGTGGTTGGTCACTCTGAGGAAAACATCAGCCTCTAGTGTTTCAGTAGAATATTGCACATTACACGGTCAACCCAGACCAGGGGTCGGGAACCCAAAACGTTGGAAGAGCCATATTGGACCAAAAATACAAAAAACAAATATGTCTGGAGTCGCAAAAAATTAAAAACCGTATATAAGTCTTATAATATAGACATAAATGTCTATATTAGCTATAATAGCCTACTATCAAAGTGACTATGTGTCGCAGGCTCAAGCAAATCTTCGTTGACAGAAATGTTGAAATTAAAAATTAAAAATTAAAACCATTATTAAATTAGAGGTTACTCAGAAGGTGAGATAACTCCCGGAAATTACTGGCTTTTATTGTCCAAAAAGTATAGCTGTGTGTGTCCACGTTAAAGAAAACAGCAGGCTGTCTTCTTCTAATGGATTTATTACAATCTTTGGCAAGCTGTGTAATGTTTGCTGTGGTCTGGAACAACTTGGCGCACAAACAACTATCTGAAAGGCAGCCAATAATACATGCAGATAATGTGTCTGTCATGTCTTTGTGATCATGTTCTGTTTAGTTATGTTCTGTTTTGTTTTTGACTCCATTATTTCCTGTTTTTGCACACCCTGATTTGTCTTTGTTTCCATGCCTACCAATCAGTTCACCTGTTATATGTTCATGACTCACGCACCTGATTTGTCTGGACTCACGCACCTGTCATCACTGCACCTATTTAAGCCTGTAGTTGCCAGGCAGTCAGCCGGGCGACATCACCCTCTATCACCTCCTACACACCTATGTTATCCATGGCGATGATCCCTGTTCCTTTCTCGTTCCAAGTAAGTTTTACGTTATTCATTCCATGGTGCAAGTTTTTGTTTTATGACCATACTTTTGCCATAGTGCAAGTTTTGTTTTCATAGCCAAGTTGTGTACCTCCGTTGTGAGCGCCTTTCGTTTGTTCCTTTTTTTGAGTTATTAATTTAAAGATGTGCTTACCTTCACGCCATATCCGTTCTAGTTGCTTTGCACCACGGGAAAACAAACCTCACCATAGTCCAAGTCTTGACAGTGTCATGAGACATGCAAAACTAAATGATATACAAAGAGGGTAACAGTAAAGGAAATGAAATGAGCTCAAATATACCTACAAATGAGGCATAATGATGCAATGTGTACATACAGCATTTTAGCAATGATTAGCTTGCAGTCATATACTGACCAAATATGCCTGATTAGCACTCCAGTAAGTCAATAACATTAACAAAGCACACCTTTGCATATTCACGCACAGCATGAAACTTTTGGTGGACAAAATGAGACAAAGAAGGAGTGGAATATTTTTACATGTAAACAAACTGTTGCGTCACAGTCCACACTATGGTGACTTCAAGTACCGCCAAAATTAGTAGGACAAAACGATGTTCACCAAATACTCTCATCAGTGTGTCAGAGTTAGTTGGTGACAAACCCCAAGATGCAGAGAAGGCGGCAGGCATTGTGCAGGAAAACATGATTTATTAAAATACTAGAACACGAACAAACAAAAGGGTTTAGCTTGGAAGCTAGCGGGTAGTGAGCAGGAAAACAAAAGTTGTTATGTGTTGTATAAAGATAAACTGAAAGCAGGGAACAAAAGACAGTAAGCTTTAAACTGCTACCGAAAAATAGCTTACCGCTACGCTGCAATGACACGACAAGAGCGACACGACACGACACAATGCGACAGGAGCAACAATACAATCCAATAATCCAGCACTCGACTGGAAGACTAAACAGATTCAAATAGGAGCGGGCTGATTGACACCAGGTGTGGCCAGGTGCCAATCAGCCGCAGCTGAGGGGAAACAGCACTCTGGGAAAAAAACAGGAAACCGACAAAATAAGAGAAATGACAGGAACGGGACAGGAAAAAGTAAAACATGGCCACACTGTCACGGACAAGCCTGACACAGTGAAGCATACACACAAACAAATTAAACGGTGTGCTTTCTAACAATTTGGCAGGTTTTTGTCTATCCAACCATTTTCTACCGCTTGTCCCTTTTGGGGTCGTGGGGTGGGGGGGGTTTGCTGAAGCCTATCTCAGCTGCATTCGGGCAGAAGGCGGGGTAGACCCTGGACAACAAGTCGCCACTTCATCGCAGGGCCAACACAGACAGACAGACAACATTCACACTCACATTCACACACTAGGGCCAATTTTAGTGTTGCCAATCAACCTATCCCCAGGTGCATGTCTTTGGCGGTGGGAGGAAGCCACGCAGTCACGGGGGAGAACATACAAACGCCACACAGAAAGATCCCCAGCCCGGGATTGAACCCAGGACTACTTGGGACCTTCGTATTGTGAGGCACATGCACTAACCCCAGTCCACCGTGCTGCCTAAAACAAAAAAATATTTTCCCCCCATCTTTTTCCATTTTCAATCCTTTTTTAAAAATGCTCCAGGGAGCCACTAGGGCGGCACCGAAGAGCCGCGGGTTACTGACCCCCAACCTAGACGAACAGCTATGAAAGGATCAAGACGACGTTGCCGGCGGATAGCAACTATACGCAGGAGCATAATCCAAGCATAAATCTCCTAAAGCTTCTACCCCACATAAAAACTCAAAGTGTAATATCAAACACCATAAAAGTATATTTACTATGACAATAAAATAACATTAAAGCTGCAAGCAGCGATGGACGGGACCGAGTATATATGGAAGTGGCTGAGGAGAGGGAAGTCTGGGCTTCCCAGATATAAATTTGAAAAACACACTACTTTGTATTGTATTGTAGTTTTTACCTTCCATAACGTGTCTACTGACAGATATAAGTTAGAACTATTAAGTACTTTTTATTATAAATGTTGTAGTTTTTACCTTCCATAACGTGTCTACCGACAGATATAAGTTAGAAAATCCCGATGCTAACCGCCCATTGAAAATACATGGGCACGGCTAGTAGCTACTATTAGCAAACAGATAGACTTACCAACTCGGCTTAATATCTTAACATTGACACACTCTCTTGTCACAACTCGGCCCTGATGGTCGGCACCTATAAGTTTACAATCAGTTGTAAAATGTTGGACGGTTGTTTTTATGATATGCAGGCAAACGATAACTTTAAAACACACCGGCTTGACTACGGCACCTGGCAGCCATCTTGGTATAGACGATCACAGCCCCTCCCTCACGGATGTTGGTGCGTCCGCACCAGCAGCAGACGGTACGGAAAAAAACGGGGGGAAAAAACGTCTCCCTCACTGTGTCTGCACACAGCAGCCATCTTTGAAATGGTTTTCAGCGCAGCAGTTCTTTGAAGGCTGATAAAATAGAAACTTAGCAGTAATAAAAACTCTTTCATCAACTTTTGATCAGAAGGTTTCAATCTCTCTCCTGTGGTAGTTTGAAGCCGACACGACAAACGAGCTCAGAGGAGATAATGTTTGAAAAAAGGTGACCGGTTTTTACAAAGCTTTTGTTTTGAAGGGGGAATTGCAAACTTCCTGTTGATTTTTGCTGGGGCTTGTCAATATATGAAATGTAGGTCTAAGTGAGACCTACATAGACACTAGTGATTTAGGGCTATATAAGTCAATCAATCAATCAATGTTTATTTATATAGCCCCAAATCACAAATGTCTCAAAGGACTGCACAAATCATTACGACTACAACATCCTCGGAAGAACCCACAAAAGGGCAAGGAAAACTCACACCCAGTGGGCAGGGAGAATTCACATCCAGTGGGACGCCATTGGTTGATAGAGGTTTCTTTTTTTTCATGTCTCTACGACATTCCTACTGGAAGTTACAGGCAGTTTTGTCTGTTTTTTCTTCCTAGGAGCAGTTTTGTCTGTGTTTTATTCCTAGGGGACGCTAGAGCGCAATTTTGAGTTTTGGAGTTAGGTTTTTTGATTAGATCGCAATTTTCGCCAGTCCTGATGTGTGGGTTTTGAAGCATGTTAAGGGGGTCAAATTACAGCTCAAAGAGGCAAAGTTGAGTGTTTTTACAAAACTTTTGTTTTGAAGGGGGGATTTGCAAACTTCATGTTGATTTTTGCTCAAGGATGTATGAAATCTAGGTCTAAATGAGACCTACATAGAAGTTTTTGTTTCATGTCACTACGACATTCCTACTGGAAGTTACAGGCAGTTTTGTCTGTGTTTTTTTCCTAGGGGGCGCTAGAGCGCAATTTTCAGTTTTGGGGTTAGGTTTTTTGATTTAATCGCAATGTTTTCCAGGCCTGTGTGTCAAATTTGGTGAGTTTTGAAGCATGTTAAGGGGGTCAAATTACAGCTCAAAGCTGCGGAATAATAATAAAGAAAGAAAGAATAAAACGCTACAAATTCAATAGGGTCCTCTGTCCCAAAGGGACATTCGGTCCCTAAAAAATGACACGATCTGTAACAGACCTATAAGCAAAGTAAAGATGGAGTGCATGTCTTCAAGGCTTATCGGGCCTTTTAGCAGGGCCATTCAATACAGCGAGGCCAGTCAAAGCCGGGTCAATCCTGCATTATTCCCACTCCCAATCACTTGTGACAAAAACAAACATAAAGCGAGTATATGCTTCTTTCTAATGGCTGCGTCCTCTCAAGAGGTGTCTCTGGCGATTGATTCCCGATAAGAACGGACCACAAACGGGCTCATTATTGGTGTAAACCTTCCCCCACACGCCCCCACGTTCCTCTCTTTGCACGCCTCCCCACACTGACGGATGACTGAAAGCGAGATAATTGGTGTCCGCTGACTTTATTACGTATTAATAAACTCAAGAGTGTGCATGGAGACGTGTTAATTGGCTGGAGAGGGTGCTGGTGGGCGCCATGCGAGGCTAATGCCAGTGGCGGTGGATGGCTAAAGGGGAGTCTATCAGTCAGGCCAGCTCCTCAGGGGGGAGGAATTTATCTTATTGCCTCTCTGGCTCGATTCGGGACAATATCTCTGCTTCCCCAAATATGACATTATTATTTTTAGTGCTAAAGCAAAGTGAGGATGAGGGATAACAAAAATGGCTGCTGATGACACTTTTTCCAAGGCGAGGGCAACTTTAAAGACCTACTGAAATGAGATTTTCTTATTTAAACGGGGATAGGAGGTGCATTCTATGTGTCATACTTAATCATTCCGCGATATTGCCATATTTTTGCTGAAAGGACTTAGTAGAGAGCATCGACAATAAAGTTTGCAACTTTTGGTCGCTAATAAAAAACGCATGCCTGTACCAGAAGTAGCAGACAATGTGCGCGTGACGTCACGGGTTTTAGGGCTCCTCACATCCTCACATTGTTTACAATCATGGCCACCAGCAGCAAGAGTGATTCGGACCGAGAAAGCGACGATTTCCCCATTAATTTGAGCGAGGATGAACTATTCGTGGATGAGGAAAGTTGAAGTGAAAGACTAGAAAAAGAAAAAAAAGACAGGGCAGTGGGACCGTTCAGATGTTATTAGACACATTTACTAGGATTGTCAAGCTTGGATTTGGATTAAGGTTGTTTCTTCGACGCAGATGATGATTAGCACGAGCGAGAAGTGAAAGTGAGTACATTTTTTATTTATATAATATATACAAAACAGGGAAAACAAAAACACTTGCACAATGGCATGAATGACAATGAACTATAAACTTAAACAGCACGATGGCATGACGAAATACAAACGGAACAAAAGACACTAGCTATGGCATAAACAAAACAATACTAGCACTGAGGCATAAGTACAAAAACTTACTTGGATCGAAACACGGGGCATGGATAGCGAGGTGTTCGAGGGCATGAAGGTAGGAACAGTATGGTTAGGGTGTGTGCGTGAAGATCCCAGCACGAAGACAAGAAAAAGAGTGACTTAAATAGTAGCTATGATCATTAGTGAAAACAGGTTTGAGGCTGAGAACAGGGACGTGAGATGACAGTAGAAAACTAATGAGTTGGCATGGAGACGGAAACAAACCAGGAAGTGCCAAGACAGAACTAAATGTCCAAAAAACATAAACATAACCTGACCAAAACATAAACATAACCTGACCAAAACATTGCAAAAACCAAAACATAATCTTACAGGGGTGACAAGGATAGATCTGGAAAATCCCTTATATGCTTATTGTGTTACCAATGTTGTAGTGAGATTATACTGTCGTACCTGAAAGGCGGAGGGGTGTGGCCACGAGTGTGGTGACCGCGAGTGTCTCTGAGGGAAGACAGGTGCACAATGAACGACGCAAGCTCCGCTCATGTCTTAGGTAAGAGCCGACTTATTACCACAATTTTCTCACCAAAACTTGCCGGTTGACATGTGGTCGGGAACTATGTTCACTTGACCGCTCTGTTCCATAGTAAAGCTTCACCTTCGGGAATGTAAACAAGGAAACACCGGCTGTGTTTGTGTTGCTAAAGGTGTGGTGACCGCCAGTGTCTCTGAGAGAAGCCACGCAGCTGCCTCTTTGATAGATGCACGATGAACGACGCAAGCTACGCTCACGTCTACGGTAAGAGCCGACTTATTACCACAATTTGCTCACCGAAACCTGCCGGTTGACATGTGGTCGGGAATCACGTTCACTTGACCGCTCTGTTCCATAGTAAAGCTTCACCTTCGGGAATGTAAACAAGGAAACACCGGCTGTGTTTGTGTTGCTAAAGGTGTGGTGACCGCCGGTGTCTCTGAGAGAAGCCACGCAGCTGCCTCCTTGACAGGTGCACGATGAACGATGCAAGCTCCGCTCATGTCTACGGTAAGAGCCGACTTATTACCACAATTTTCTCACCGAAACCTGCCGGTTGACATGTGGTCGGGAACCATGTTCGCCTGACCGCTCTGTTCCATAGTAAAGCTTCACCTTCGGGAATGTAAACAAGGAAACACCGGCTGTGTTTGTGTTTCTAAGGGCGGCTGCAATACACCGCTTCCCACCTACATCTTTCTTCTTTGACATCTCCATTATTAATTGAACAAATTGCAAAAGATTCAGAAACACAGATGTCCAGAATACTGTGTAATTATGCGATTAAAGCAGACTACTTATAACTGGGATCGGGCTGGAAAAAAATGTTCGCTACAATCCAAGACGTCACGCACACGCGTCATCATACTGACGTTTTCAACAGGATACATTTTGCGTAATTTAAAACTGCAATTTAGTAAACTAAAAAGGCCGTATTGGCATGTGTTGCAATGTTAAGATTTCATCATTGATATATAAACTATTAGACTGCGTGGTCAGTAATAGTGGCTTTCAGTAGGCCTTTAACCCTTTAAAAGTTACCCCACTGGGCTGCTGACATGATCCAAACACATCTTCACACTTCAAGCCTGCGGGGTGCTGTTGCCAGGGCGACCAGGGATAGTAATGGGGCCACGCGCATGCCGCAGCTGAGGCTAAGGGCCAGTGCTGTAACTCGGGGGCACGGTCAAGTTACTGTTTGTTTTGAAAAGGAATCCATTAAATGTGACTCTTTGACGCACGGGCCCCCCACCTGAACAACCTTAACCCTCCAGCTTCTGTGCGGTATGAATAAATGATCGCTAATGCAATGCTGATGAACGTGTGTGTGTGTGTGTGTGTGTGTGTGTGTGTGTGTGTGTGTGTGTGTGCGTGTGTGTGTGTGTGTGTGTGTGTGTGTGTGTGAGTGTGTGTCTGCGTGAGACTGATATGAAATATTACTGAGATTCCTCAGCAGTCTATAAATGTTTATATTAGCCGGGACTCATTAATATTTGACTTATCGAGCAAGAACCTGCCTGGATGTCCATGTGAGTTAGGAGGGGCACTTTAATAGGTACACCCGTCTAATCACATCCAATCCAACAGGGGTGTCCAAAATTTTACACATAAGGCATATTGAAGGATGTTTGGGCCACTTTGATACATTTTGTACATGAAAGGTGTACTAACACAATGTAGGTGTCACACTTGGACTATGACTTGCACTATGAGATAGTTTGTTTCCCCAATGCAAAGGGAAATTGGCACGAGCGAGACGTGAATGTAAGTACATTCTGATTCATTACTACACAAACAAACTACAACAAAAGGCGCGCACAATGGCGGAGAACAAACTTGACTACTCAAAACAAAAACAGCACAATGGCATGACTATATACAAAAACAAAACTAAACAACTGAGACATAACAAAACCAAAAACTTACTTGGCATGAGCAAGAGGGAAACAGCATGGCTTGGCATGAATTGAGTTGTGTAATAGGGATGTGAAGTTGCCAGACTGACTACCAGGTAACTGTGGTTTAAATAATAACTATGATCATTACAAACAGGTGTGAGGGCTGAGGACAGGGGCGTGACATGAGGGCCAGGTGAGAATTAATGAGTTGCTATGGAAACAAAGAAAACAAGGAAGTGCAAAAGCAAGAACTGAATGTCCAAAAAACTAAACATAACATGACCAAAACAAATCATGATTTCCTGGGCGTGACAGAAGGTCACTATGTGCTAATATCTGAACAAACATCCACATTTTATTTTTATTTTTTTAGCAGGGGTGCCCTAAGGGTATGATCTTTATCATTTACATTTTGGTTATTTGTGTTTGTATTTGTGTCTCTTAAAACGAGGGTGTCCTGATCTAATATTGATATAGGATATTGGTGTGATATCAGCAAGAAACCATGATGGTATCGGTTTGAATGTAAAATCTTTGTTACAAGCTGTCAAAGTTTGTTATTGACGAACCCCAAGATGCAGAGAAGGAGGCAGGAATTGAACAGGAAAACATGATTTAATTAGAATACCAGAACATGAACAAAAAAAAGGGTACTAACAAAAAGCGCGCACTAGGCGGATAACAAACTAAAAGAGCTAGCATGGGAGCTAGAAAACAAAAGGAGCTTAGCATGGAAGCTAGCGGGTAGTGAGCAGGAAAACAAAAGCCGTTACGTGTTGTATAAAGAAAAAACGAAAGCAGGGAACAAAAGACAGTAAGCTACAAACTGCTACCGAAATATAGCTTACCGCTACGCTGCAATGACACAACAGGAGCGACACGACACGACACAATGCGACAGGAGCGACAATACAATCCAATAATCCAGCCCCGACTGGAGGAACAAAGCAGGTAAAAATAGGAGCGGGCTGATTGACACCAGGTGTGGCCAGGTGCCAATCAGCCGCAGCTGAGGGGAAACAGCGCTCAGGGAGAAAGACAGGAAACCAACAAAATAAGAGCGCTGACACGTACTAAAGACAAGAAACACTACACACACAGAGGAAAAAACTAAGACACAACCAAACTGTCAGTGGCAAGCCTGACACAAGCAGTCCTTCAGCTCGTTTAAAGTTGGACAATCAGTTAACATCTAATAAATGTCCTCCAATAAGCACAGAAGGTTGGTTTTTTCTTCTAATTACAAAAATAATGCAATTATTGTATGTGTGATCCCTGCTGATGTTGAACTGGATTCAATACCGTTTTCAGACAATTCATAAAGCTCCAATTTTGGTAACGTATTGGAAGTGAAAAAGTTGTATATGGACACCCTTACTTAAAATCACTACCTTTGCCCCGTGGCCCATTGGCACACTTTTGATTGCTATTTAAATATTTATAACGGCACCCCCACCAGGGAGGATCGTCCCACTATTTGAAGGCGTGTATCTTGACACATAAGCTACTGATAGATAAATAAATAAACACTCGCTTCTGGGGGGCGTGAAAACAAATTATGTCTCCTTGTAAAATTGAACTGTTAGCAAGTTCCAAACCACCAGTTTAATGCAGCGCTTCTTAAATAGTGTGGGGCGGCCCCCCCCCCGACAAAGCGTTGTGAGGTATCAGGGGAATAGGGGTGTGAGAGGCAATGGTGTAATAGCATCTTTAGCGTTAGTAAGGAACTATCTTGACACATAAAGACAATACATTTTACATTAGGGACGGCGTGGCGCAGTGGGGAGAGTGGCCGTGCGCAACCCGAGCGTCCCTAGTTCAATTCCCACCTAGTACCAACCTCGTCACGTCCGTTGTGTCCTGAGCAGGACACTTCACCCTTGCTCCTGATGGGTGCTGGTTAGCGCCTTGCATGGCAGCTCCATCCATCAGTGTGTGAATGTGTGTGTGAATGAGTAAATGTGGAAGTAGTGTCAAAGCGCTTTGAGTACCTTGAAGGTAGAAAAGCGCTATACAAGTACAACCCATTACATACACTTCCAAGATGACGCTGTTGGCAGGAGCTTTTTGCTCTTGTGTCATCCTTTTTTGTTCCTGATGTTTCCCTCTTTTTTTGATGTCTTTTTTTTTTTTTTTTTGCCTTTTGGCTCGGGACCCTTTGGGACTGTGAGACAAGGGCTGGCACTTTCGTTTTATTCTGTGAACTTCTGGATATGCCTCCCGGGAGCTTTTTGGCCATTGAGACCAGCTGCTGGGTCTCTGCCACACCAAAGTCCGTCTGGAGGGACTGGAGGAGATGCGGATGAAGAGACAGGGCTGCGGAGCTGGCGTCGAGCGCCGGGAAGGAAAAGCTTTACAGTGTCTTGGCTTAAAGGGCCGGGGTCAGACACCCTGGGCTCCAAGAACGTATCCTCGCTGATCCATGCGAACTGGACACTGGCCGAGAGTTGGTGGGCGGCCGAGGGTTCAGTCGGCTCTCTTGGTTGCTTTGTTGGGTCTGCTCCTGTCTCTGGCCATGCTCCCCCCGACCCAGCAGACAATGAAATGGAACACAGCAGAGGCCACTACAGTGTATATGTTTTTTTGTTGTTGTTTTCCTTTTGTGGCTGTGTGTGGAAGTGACTGGTTGTTCTGCTCTTTTAATGTATTTAATGTCCTTTTGTCACAACTGGGCTTGGACATGGATTGTTTCTTCGATGCAGATGAGGATCAACACGAGCGAGGCATGGACGTGAGTACATAGTTGTTTATTATATAATATATACAAAACAGGGAAAACAAAAACACTTGCTCAATGGCATGAAAGACAATTTAACTATAAACTTAAACAGCATGATGGCAAGACTAAAGACATGAAACAAAAGAGTGCACTGTGGCATAAATACAAAACTTACGTGGATCAAAATGAACAGCGTAGCAAGGCATGAAGCAGATAAACGAGGGCGTGAAGAAGGTGCAGCATGGGTAGCGTGTGTACAAGTGTGAAGATCCCAGGACGAAGACAAGAAAAAGAGTGACTTAAATAGCTATGATCATTAGTGAAAACAGGTGTGAGGCTGAGAACAGGGACGTGACAGGTGAAAACTAATGAGTTGGCATGGAAACAAACAAAACCAGGAAGTGTAAAACGTGACTGAATGTCCAAAAACTAAACATAGCATGACCAAAACCAAAACATAACTTACAGGCGTGACACCTTTGTTTTCTTTTATGTTTCCCCCTTTCACACATGTTTATGTGTGCTATGAGCTTTTTTTTTCGTAGGCCTCAGTCTTGACCCCCTCTCCAGGGACCCAGGCTTCGAATGATAAAAAATAAAAAAAAATAAAAAATTATATATATTTTTTAAAGGCCTACTAAAACCCACTACTACCGACCACACAGTCTGGTAGTTTATATATCAATGATGAAATATTAACATTGCAACACATGCCAATACGGCCTTTTTAGTTTACTAAATTGCAATTTTAAATTTCCCGCGAAGTATCCCGTTGAAAACGTCGCGGAATGATGACTTGTATGATGAAGCGTGCGCGTGACGTTCCCGGTTGCAGCGGACAAGTTCTTCCAGTCCGATCCAAACAATAAGTAGTCTGCTTTAATCGCATAATTACACAGATTTCCGGACATCTGTGTTGCTGAATCTTTTGCAATTTGTTCAATTAATAATGGAGACTACAAAGAAGAAAGATGTTGGTAGAAAGCGGTGAATTGCGGTCGGCTGTAGCAATACAAACCCAGCCGGTGTTTCTTTGTTTACATTCCCTAAAGATGACGGTGAAGCTTTAATATGGAACAGAGCGGTCAAGCTAACATGGTTTGTCTACCACATGTCAACCGGCAGGTTTCGGTAAGAAAATTGTGGTAATAAGTCGGCTCTTACCGTACACATGAGCAGAGCTTGTGTTGTTCCTCCTGCAGCTGTCAAAGAGGCAGCTGCGACTCTCTTGGCTCCTCCATGGCTTCCCTCAGAGACACTGGCGGTCACCACACGCCTCTAAGTTTCAGGTACGACCATATAATCTCACTACAACACTAGTAACATAATAAGCAGATAAGGGATTTTCCAGAATTATCTTAGTAAATGTGTCTAATAACATCTGAATTGCTCCCACAGCCCTTGTCTTTTTATTTATTTATTAATTTTTTAATCTAGTCCTTCACTCTCACAATCCTCATCCACAAATCTTTCATCCTTGCTCAAATTAATGGGGAAATTGTTGCTGTCTCGGTCCGAATCGCTCTAGCTGTTGGTGGCCATGATTGTAAACAATGTGAGGATGTGAGGAGCTCTACAACCCGTGACGTCACGTGTTGGGGGGGGGGGGGGGGGTGGCAAAAAATAAACTTTTGGGGAAGCGTGACGGAAAATAATCGAGAAGCACTGATGTAACTTAAGTGTCAGGTTCTTGGGATGCAGGTCAGTATTCTTCTTCCTCCAAACACGACAAGTTGAGTTTATACCAAAAAGTTCTATTTTGGTTCATCTGACCACATGACATTCTCCCAATCCTCTGCTGTATCATCCATGTATCCATTTTGGTATAAACTCAACTAGTCGTGTTTGGAGGAAGAAGAATACTGAGTTGCATCCCAAGAACACCACACCTACTGTGAAGCATGGGGGTGGAAACATCATGCTTTGGGGCTGTTTTTCTGCTAAGGGGACATAACGATTGATCCGGGTTAAAGAAAGAATGAATGGGCCCATGTATCGGGAGATTTTGACCCAAATCTCCTTCCATCAGTTGAAGTGTACCTATGATGAAAATTACAGACCTCTGTCATCATTTTAAGTGGGAGAACTTGCACAATCGGTGTCTGACTAAATACTTTTTTGCCCCACTGTATATATATATATATATATATATATATATATATATATATATATATATATATATATATATATATATATATATATATATATATATATATATGTATATATATATATATATATGTGCAAAGATTTTCTCTGATGGCACCGGAGCACAACTCTCCTTTCCTTCCGCTTAGCTGCTATAAAAAGAAGACATTGTTTTTGCGCAGGACTTGATGAGCGATGCGTGGGCCGGTCTGGAGAACAGAACAAGAATTATCTTGGTGCCATGCCGCCAATTAAATATAGTTTGCTAGTTTGTTCTTCAGCATTCATGGCGGAGTTGGACATCACACGCTGCTGTGCACAAACAAACACACACACACACACACATACACACACGCACTCACACCGCCTTCCTTCATTCGCCTGTGTGTCAGGGTTATTTTAAGAATAGATACAATGCAAGCAGATTACAGCGTTTTAATTGCGGAGCCGGTGACGCGACGGGGGTGTGTGGGCCTTTTCCGTTGACAGGAAGCATTTGGTTTGGACTTGGAAGCCTGACTAATGTGGGGAATGTAAACACAAAACTAATTGGTGTTGTCTGCCGTGGTGGAGCTCCAGAGCTGGAACCCTCTATAATACAGTGCATGTATTGTCAGCCAAGTCACACTTTTCACACACACCTGCAACACTGTTATGCTAAGTACACACACATACAAACGATAACTACCATGTGGGCAAGCCATATAATTCTTATTACCCAGAATAGAGAAGCAAGTGAACCCCCTGGAGGACTTCCGTTATGTACTCATGTTTACCAAAAAATACAGCTAATACGGCATTTAACTAAATGTGTAGGTGCTTTGTGTGTATGAAATAAGCTGTAAGACATATGGTCAGGTTATTATTAGGGATGTAAAAATAAGAACATCTAAAATCAAAACAATCAAACAAAAAATTATCATGGTAATCATTATTATCAAGGTATACTTATGTACACATTGAGATATTTTAACCAGGTTTAATTTAAAATAAATAAGTACATACAATAAATAGACACATAATACTTTCTCAGCATGTGAAACAATAAATCTTGTTTTTTTTCTTATTTGAGTGTTTAAATATGTTTACCCAGGACTGGGCCATCCATCCATCCATCCATCCATCCATCCATCTTCTCCCGCTTATCCGAGGTCCATCTTATTCCGCTTATCCGAGCTTAAGCAGGGAAGCTCAGACTTCCCTGTCCCCAGCCACTTCATCCAGCTCTTCCCAGGAGATCCAGAGCGTTCCCAGGCCAGCCGGGAGACATAGTCTTCCCAACGTGTCCTGGGTCTTCCCCGTGGCCTCCTACCGGTCCGACGTGCCCTAAACACCTTGTTCGGGTGGCATCCTGACCAGATGCCACCTCATCTGGCTCCTCTCGATGTGGAGGAGCAGCGGCTTAATTTGAGCTCCCCCCGGATGGCAGAGCTTCTCACCCTATCTCTAAGGGAGAGCCCCGCCATCCGGCGGAGGAAACTCATTTCGGCCGCTTGTGCCCGTGATCTTGTCCTTTCGGTCATAACACAAAGCTCATGACCATAGGTGAGGATGAGAACATAGATCGACCGGTAAATTGAGAGCTTTGCCTTCCGGCTCAGCTCTTTCTTCACCACAACCGATCGATACAGCGTCCGCATCACTGAAGATGCCACACTGATCCGCCTGTCGATGTCACGATCCGCTCTTCCCTCACTCGTGAACAAGACGCCGAGGTATCTGAACTCCTCTCCTCCACTTGGGGCAGGGTTTCCTCCCAAACCCGGAGATGGCACTCCACCCTTTTCCAGCCGAGAATCATGGAGGTGCTGATTCTCATCCCAGTCGCTTCCCACTCGGCTGCGAACCGATCCAGT
Source organism: Nerophis ophidion (assembly GCF_033978795.1). Taxonomy (NCBI): domain Eukaryota; kingdom Metazoa; phylum Chordata; class Actinopteri; order Syngnathiformes; family Syngnathidae; genus Nerophis; species Nerophis ophidion. The sequence continues at coordinate 14,963,757 of NC_084617.1, forward strand.
GAGAGCTGAAGATCCTGGCCAGATAAAGCCATCAGGACCAAATCATCTGCAAAAAGCAGAGACCTAATCCTGCAGCCACCAAACCGGAGACCCTCAATGCCTTGACTGCGCCTAGAAATTCTGTCCATAAAAGTTATGAACAGAATCGATGACAAAGGGCAGCCTTGGCAGAGTCCAACCCTCACTGGAAACGTGTCCAACTTACTGCCGGCAATGCGGACCAAGCTCTGACATTGATCGTACAGGAAACGGACCGCCACAATCAGACAGTCCGATACCCCATACTCTCTAAGAACTCCCCACAGGACTTCCCGAGGGACACGGTCGAATGCCTTCTCCAAGTCCACAAAGCACATGTACACTGGTTGGGCAAACTCCCATGCACCCTCAAGGACCCTGCCGAGAGTATAGAGCTGGTCCACAGTACCACGACTAGGACGAAAAACACACTGTTCCTCCTGAATCCAAGGTTTGACTATCCAGCGTAGCCTCCTCTTCTGTACACCTGAATAAACCTTACTGGGAAGGCTGAGGGGTGTGATCTCACGATAGTTGGAACACACCCTCCGGTTCCCCTTCTTAAAGGGAGGAACCACCTCCCCGGTCTGTCAATCCAGAGGTACCGCCCCCGATGTCCACGCGATGCTGCAGAGTCTTGTCAACCAAGACAGCCCCACAGCATCCAGAACCTGAAGGAACTCCGGGCGGATCTCATCCACCCCCGGGGCCTTGCCACCGAGGAGCTTTTTAACTACCTCAGCAACCTCAGCCCCAGAAATAGGAGAGACCACCACAGATTCTGCAGTTGGTGGGATTGAGGAGGTCTTTGAAGTATTCCCTCCACCGATCCACAACATCCGCAGTCGGGATCAGCAGAACACTATCCTCACCATACATGGTGTTGACAGTGCACTGCTTCCCCTTCCTGAAGCGGCGAATGGTGGTTGAGAATCGCATCGAAGCCGTACGGAAGTCGTTGTCCATGGCTTCCCTAACTCCTCCCATATCCGAGTTTTTGCCTCTGCGACCGCTGAAGCTGCACACCGCTTGGCCTGTCGGTACCTGTCCGCTGCCTCCGGAGTCCTATGAGCCAAAAGAACCCGATAGCACTCCTTCAGCTTGACGCCATCCCTCACCGCCGGTGTCCACCAACGGGTTCGACATTACCAAACATCTTTGACAATCAAAGAATGATCGAAACAATCCATAATTTGTGTTATTAATGCGTGAAACTGTTATATAAATATGGAAGTGTAGCTCCTCTCCTCTGAATGCTTGTGCTGCTACAGTAAGAATACAAATTCTATATTTCTAACGAATAATTAATCTGGCGACACAACGACACACTTTTTTTATTGTCTTTAAAAGTTCATTTATGTCCTTTTTGTGTTAAGCTGTTAAAAAAATAATAATGATAAGAAGAATGATAATATAAAACACATTACATTAAAGCAATGTAAATGTCCAGTCATGGTGCTAAAACTTGAAAAATATCTGCCTCGGGTACATTTGTAATGATGAAAAATGATATCTATCTGCGATTATCGTGATTACTTTTTGAGTTAACTATGAACAAACTGTGATTAATCACGATTAAATAATTCTAAGCGATTGACAGCCCTAGTTACATTATTTCAGTTTCAATCAATCAATCAATTCAATGTGTAATTATATAGCCTTAAATCACAAATGTCTCAAAGAACTGTACAAACCACTACGACTACGACATCCTCGGAAGAACCCACATAAGGGCAAGGAAAAACTCACACCCAGTGGGCAAGGAGAATTCACACCCAGTGGGACGCCAGTGACAATGATGGACTATGAGAACCTTGGAGAGGACCTCAAATGTGGGCAATTTGAGGTCCCGCCCCCCCCTCTAGGGGACCGAAAAGCAATGGATGTCGAGGGGGTTTAACATGATACTGTGAAAGTTCAATCCATAGTGGCTCCAACACAGCCGCGAGAGTTCAGTTCAAAGCAGATCCAAGACAGCAGCAAGAGTCCCGTCCACAGTAAACCATCCCAAGCGGAGTCGGATCAGCATCGTAGAGATGTCCCCAACCGATACACAGGCGAGCGGTCCATCCTGGGTCCCGACTCTGGACAGCCGGGGGGACAGAGGAGAAAAAGAAAAGAAGCGGCAGATCAACTGGTCTAAAAAGGAGGTCTATTTAAAGGCTAGAGTATACAAATTAGTTTTAAGGTGGGACTTAAATGCTGAGGTAGCATCTCGAACTGTTACCCGGAGGGCATTCCAGAGTACTGGAGCCCGAACGGAAAACGCTCTATAGCTTGCAGACTTTTTTTGGTCTTTAGGAATCACTAATAAGCCGGAGTCTTTTGAACGCAGATTTCTTGCCGGGACATATGGTACAATACAATCGGCAAGATAGGATGGAGCTAGACCGTGTAGTATTTTATACGTAAGTAGTAAAACCTTAAAGTCACATCTTAAGTGCACAGGAAGCCAGTGCAGGTGAGCCAGCACAGGCGTAATATGATCAACCTTTCTTATTGTTGTCAAAAGTCTAGCAGTCGCATTTTGTACCAACTGTAATCGTTTAATGCTAGACATGGGGAGACCCGAAAATAATACGTTACAGTAATAGAGACGAGACGTAACAAACGCATGGATAATGATCTCAGCGTCGTTAGTGGACAAAATGGAGCGAATTTTAGAGATATTATGGAGATGAAAGAAGGCCGTTTTCCATCCATCCATCCATCCATCATCTTCCGCTTATCCGAGGTCGGGTCGCGGGGGCAGCAGCCTAAGCAGGGAAGCCCAGACTTCCCTATCTCCAGCCACTTCGTCTAGCTCTTCCCGGGGGATCCCGAGGCGTTCCCAGGCCAGCCGGGAGACATAGTCTTTCCAACGTGTCCTGGGTCTTCCCCGTGGCCTCCTACCAGCTGGACGTGCCCTAAACACATCCCTAGGGAGGCGTTCGGGTGGCATCCTGACCAGATGCCCGAACCACCTCATCTGGCTCCTCTCGATGTGGAGGAGCAGCGGCTTTACGTTGAGCTCCTCCCGGATGGCAGAGCTTCTCACCCTATCTCTAAGGGAGAGCCCCGCCACCCGGCGGAGGAAACTCATTTCGGCCGCTTGTACCCGTGATCTTATCCTTTCGGTTATGACCCAAAGCTCATGACCATAGGTGAGGATGGGTACGTAGATCGACCGGTAAATTGAGAGCTTTGCCTTCCGGCTCAGCTCCTTCTTCACCACAACGGATCGATACAACGTCCGCATTACTGAAGACGCCGCACCGATCCGCCTGTCGATCTCACGATCCACTCTTCCCCCACTCGTGAACAAGACTCCTAGGTACTTGAACTCCTCCACTTGGGGCAGGGTCTCCTCCCCAACCCGGAGATAGCACTCCACCCTTTTCCGGGCGAGAACCATGGACTCGGACTTGGAGGTGCTGATTCTCATTCCGGTCGCTTCACACTCGGCTGCGAACCGATCCAGTGAGAGCTGAAGATCCCGGCCAGATGAAGCCATCAGGACTACATCATCTGCAAAAAGCAGAGACCTAATCCCGTGGCCACCAAACCGGAACCCCTCAACGCCTTGACTGCGCCTAGAAATTCTGTCCATAAAAGTTATGAACAGAATCGGTGACAAAGGACAGCCTTGGCGGAGTCCAACCTTCACTGGAAACGTGTCCGACTTACTGCCAGCAATGCGGACCAAGCTCTGACACTGATCATACAGGGAGCGGACTGCCACAATAAGACATTCCGATACCCCATACTCTCTGAGCACTCCCCACAGGACTTCCCGAGGGACACGGTCGAATGCCTTCTCCAAATCCACAAAGCACATGTAGACTGGTTGGGCAAACTCCCATGCACCCTCAAGAACCCTGCCGAGAGTATAGAGCTGGTCCACAGTTCCACGACCAGGACGAAAACCACACTGTTCCTCCTGAATCCGAGGTTCGACTATCCGGCGAAGCCTCCTCTCCAGTACACCTGAATAAACCTTACCGGGAAGGCTGAGGAGTGTGATCCCACGATAGTTGGAACACACCCTCCGGTCCCCCTTCTTAAAGAGAGGGACCACCACCACGGTCTGCCAATCCAGAGGTACCGCCCCCGATGTCCACGCGATGCTGCAGAGTCTTGTCAACCAAGACAGCCCCACAGCATCCAGAGCCTTAAGGAACTCCGGGCGGATCTCATCCACCCCCGGGGCCTTGCCGCCGAGGAGCTTTTTAACTACCTCAGCGACCTCAGCCCCAGAAATAGGAGAGTCCACTACAGATTCCCCAGGCACCGCTTCCTCAAAGAAAGACGTGTTGGTGGGATTGAGGAGGTCTTCGAAGTATTCCCTCCACCGATCCACAACATCCGCAGTCGAAGTCAGCAGAACACCATCCGCACCATACACGGTGTTGATAGTGCACTGCTTCCCCTTCCTGAGGCGCCGTATGGTGGTCCAGAATCGCTTCGAAGCCGTCCGGAAGTCGTTTTCCATGGCTTCCCCGAACTCTTCCCATGTCCGAGTTTTTGCCTCCGCGACCGCTAAAGCTGCACACCGCTTGGCCCGAAGGCCGTTTTAGTAACGCTTTTAATGTGTGAATCAAAGGAGAGAGTTGGGTCGAAGATAATACCCAGATTTTTTACCGAGTCACCTTGTTTAATTATTTGGTTGTCAAATGTTACAATTGTATTATTAAATAGAGGTCGGTGTCTAGCAGGACCGATAATCAGCATTTCCGTTTTTTTGGCGTTAAGTTGCAAAAAATTTGCGGACATCCATTGTTTAATTTCATTAAGACACACCTCCAGCTGACTACAGTCTGGCGTGTTGGTCAGCTTTAGGGGCATGTAGAGTTGGGTGTCATCAGCATAACAGTGAAAGTTAACACCGTATTTGCGTATGACGTCACCCAGCGGCAGCATGTAGATGCTGAAGAGTGCAGGGCCAAGGACCGAACCCTGGGGAACTCCACACGTTACTTTAACATAGTCCGAGGTCACATTGTTATGGGAGACACACTGCACCCTGTCAGTAAGATAAGAGTTAAACCAAGACAGGGCTAAGTCTGACATACCAATTCGTGTTTTGATACGCTCGGATAAAATATTATGATCGACGGTGTCGAAAGCAGCGCTAAGATCGAGGAGCAGCAACATAGATGACGCATCAGAATCCATCGTTAACAATATATCATTAGTCATTTTTGCGAGGGGTGTCTCCGTAGAGTGATTTGCCCTGAAACCGGATTGAAAGGTTTCACATAGATTGTTGGACGCAAGTGTTCATTTAGCTGCTCTGCAACAATTTTTTCGAGGATTTTTGAAATAATGGGAAGGTGAGACACCGGTCGGTAGTTTACCATGAGGTCAGGATCGAGGTTAGGTCTTTTAAGGAGAGGATGAATAACCACTTTTTTGAATGCTAAGAGAACAGTGCCCGAGGAAAGTGATAAGTTTATAATATTTAGCACTGATGGACCTAATAATACAAAGAGCTCCTTGATAAGTTTCCCAGGAAGTGGGTCAAGTAAACATGTTGTTTGTTTCATTCCATTTACACGTTGTAACAATTCTTCTAATGTTATTTCATCAAAACAAGAGAAACTATTCTGGATATATTAAATAGTTTTTGAACATTTTGAGCACATTTAAAAATACTGTGACAATAATGTTAACCATGATCATTTTGGTCACATTCCCAGTTACAAGGTTAGAAGGAATTCAATTTAAATCATTGTGGAGAGGCGCAGCCAACAGGCCGACGGCGGGGCAGGGGACGCTGCAGCCCTGCCCAAGATGGTGGCAAGGAGGTGGAGAATGCGGCGGAGCGGAGAGGCGGGCGTGCCTGGAGCGACGCCGCCGCAATTTAAATCAGGTGCGTGGCTCGCACACTGGGAAAATATTAACCCATCTCCTCATGCTGTATAAACGGGGAGAAGGCGGAGAAATCGTGACAAAAGGAGTTGGAGAGCCTGCGGGAGAAGATGAAGAGCAAGAGCGATCAAAGAGCGACAGAGAGCGAGCCATAGAAGAGGACGACGACGACGGTGGCTGAAAGAGCAAACCGTGAGCGATCATGTGGAGAGGAGCAGCTGAAAAGCTCGTTTATTGAAAAATAAACCAGAGTCAAACCTGCTAAAAAGAAGTCCTTCCTGGGTGGTCCACTGGACCCGCACGACGACAGCAGGAGACTGTCACAATCATACATACAAAAAAAACACCCCCCCCCAAAAAAAATCACTTTTTATATTATTCAGAATGCAGAACTTGTTATCAGTTGCTATGGCAGCCTGAGTAACCGCCAGCAGATGATTGGCATGCTTGATGGTGAAATAAAGAAGTATAAATGTATTTGCCAGTTGCTAATGAACTCTTATTGCATGGATGACGTTATTTTGCTTCTGTTCTGTCAACAATCAACACCAACCAATCCATCTAAATTTACAAGAAGAGCAAAAGGTTAATTTGTCATTGAAGACTTTGATGTAAGAGTAAACAACATTCAAAGTGACTCATGTTGCGCCCTAGAGGTCACGTCGAATATCGTAGCCAGACAGTGTGTGTGTGTGTGTGTGTCATGGTTTGGCGCGTGCGTACGTGTTGAGTGGGTGAACGTTTTGTGCGAGCGTGTGTGCGCGCTTGTCGCACATATGCGCGTGCAGACGGTTGCTTGTGTTTTTGGCGCCTTGGCAACCTGCCACCGTACACACCTCTGCACCCTAGCAGACGGGACAGAATGATCATGGCAAGCATGTTGCAAAGAAGATCGGCCGAGCGACAAAAAAAAAAATGCCTCGTTAGGAAATTTGTTTTATCTCTAATGGCAGCATGTGATACGAAGTTATATACATGGCCACAAACATGCTTGTACGTACAGTACATATCAAGTCTTACAAATTAAACCAATATTATCTGATAACTGCTTTAAAATGAAATTAGCATCTTGATGTTTTCCTTGGCGACTAAAACTTGCCTATTTTAGTCAAAGCCAAAGAAGAGTGTTTAGTTGTTTATCTTATACAGTTACCGTATTTTTCGGACTATAAGTCGCAGTTTATCATAGTTTGGCCAGGGGTGCGACTTATACTCAGGAGAGACTTTTGTGTGAAATTATTAACACATTACCGTAAAATATCAAATAATATTATTTAGCTCATTTACGTAAGAGACTAGACCTGGGGTGTCCAAAGTACGGCCCGCGGGCCAAATGAGGCCCGCCTACATATTCCAACTGGCCCGCAAGATGTCATGAGTTTAATAAGGAATCTTGCCTACAGGGAGATTGCATTAATATCAAAAGTATAACATCTTAAATGATGCTATTTTGACATAATCTAGTAGACAAAATTTATTTTTCGTGGTCAATGACTTTATGTTTGGAATGGGCAGCATCTATTCATGTGACCGAATGCAAACAACCTTGCCTAGTCATGGTGCAAAAAAAAAATTTTAATCCATCCAACACAAATTATAAACAGACATGGTCCCTGAACTTTGTGGAAAATGTAAAAAAAAAAAACATCCAATCTCCATTCAAAAAAATCTAAATTACACCCATCCATTACAAAGCGTGATGGGAAAAGACCGGTACTTTGTAGAGGCGGGATAGTACCGAATATATATACATCCATCCGTCCAACCATCCATCCATTTTCTACCATTTGTCCCTTTTCCCGAGGTGCAAAGCGATTGGAGTGGACTTTGGGGTTTGTTTTACCAGAAGGCAAAGGAAAGTTGGCACGGGCAAGGCGTGAAAGTAAGTACATCTTTTTATTTTGACACTAACTACAAAAAAGGAAGCAAACAAAAAGCGCTCACAACAAACAAAAACTTGTACTATGGCATGAATAACAAACTATAAACGAAACTTACTTGGCATGGAACTGAGAAACATGGCATGATGTGAGTAGAGGTATCGAGGGTGATAGATGGAGGTCGAAGGTGGTAGACGGTGATGTTGCCAGGACGAAGAACAGAAACAGACCGCTTAAATAGCAGTGACATAATCAGTGAAAACAGGTGGACATGAGGACAGGTGAAAACTAATGAGTTGTTTTGGTAACAAAACAAACCAGAAAGTGCAAAAACAGGAACTGAGTGTCCAAAGAACAAAACCGAACATGACTAAAACAAAAAATGATCACACAGACCTGACACAACAAGCCTGACAGGGAGAAGACGCAGTCAAAGTGAAGTCACGTAAATAAGACCGCCCACACAATGGCACATCCTGAAGAGACGGTCAGAAAGCGACTTAAAAACGGTCTGCAAGATCCGCCATTACATGTTATGTAGACCACAGGGAAGTGTTTTAAAAGTAGAACAAAACATCATAATATAATCCCTTTAAACTTTTATTTTTTTAAAGTCCCATCTTAAAACTCATTTGTATACGCTAGCCTTTAAATAGACCCCCATTTTAGACCAGTTGATCTGCCGTCTCTTTTCTGCTCCGCCCCCCTCTCCTGCGTTGAGAGGTTATTAGGTCACCACAGATGATTGTTCAAAGTCGGGACCCGGGATTGACCACTTATCTGTGCATCAGTTGGGGACGTCTCTGCGCTGCTGACCTGTCTCCACTCAAGATGATCCCCTGCTGGCCCCACTATGATCTGGACTCTCACACTATCCACTGGATCCACACGACATCCATTGCACCGGTCGCCCAGGGAATGGAGTCCCCACATCTGTGGTCCCTTCCAAGGTTTCCCATTGTATCCCATTGGGTTGAGTTTTTTTCTTGCCCTGATTTTAGAATTGATTTTAAAACATTGCTCTTTGTTTTTAAATCTTTACATGGACTGGCACCTCAGTATATCTCGGACCTCATCCAAATTTACACTCCTGCGTGCGTTCAGAGGTCTGAGAGCCAGTTCCAGCTCGTGGTGCCCAAGACCAGACTTAAAACCAGGGGAGACAGGGCCTTCTCTGTGGTCGGCCTTAAGCTCTGGAACACTCTGCCCATCCATGTTCAAACTGCTTCCACAGTGGAGTGTTTTAAGTCTCGTCTTAAGACCCACTTTTATTCTTTGGCTTTTAACGCTACGTGAGTTGTGTGTTCCTCTGTCGTCTGTTGTCCTCTGTGTTTTTTATACCCTTTGATTTCTATTTTACTGTTTTAATTTATTTTACCCTTTAAAATGTTTTTTAATCATATTTATTTTTATATTGTTCTTACATTGGTTCTATATTTATTTATTTTTTGTTTTTATTCAGTCATTGGTGGAGCATAATATTGTTTTTTCAATATTGTTTTAACATGGCTGTGCAGCACTTTGGAAACGTTCTTGTTGTTTAAATGTGCTATATAAATAAAGTGGATTGGATTGGATCGATGTCGTTGTGGCTTGTGCAGCCCTTTGAGACACTTGTGATTAAGGGCTATGTAAATAAACTTTGATTGACTGATTGAAAATACCACGCCTCTTGTGTGACAGGCTGCAAACAAGAGACAGTATAGTGATGCTGGGGTTAAATTGTGACCTGCAAAAGCAGTCAAAAGTTTAGACACATCTTGTCATTGAATAGCATGTGTCCCAACTTTTGATTGGAACTGTTCCTTATAAAAGAACAGCTAATTGACAGGCAACGTCCTGTCTTGATATGCTGAGCAAATCACTGCTGCCAGGGTTTTACACAGCATTCTGTCTTTTGGGGAATTGAGCTTTGTTACAGAGCGATATAACCCCTCACACACACACACACACACACACACACACACACACACACACACACACACACACACACACACACACACACACCTTACCTCCTCCTATGGAGTGGGGCTTCATCTCCAGTGTAGGTAGTTACACTTTATTCTGAGCCACAGAGCCTCCAGGCACACAGCCTCATTATCAGCCCATCTCTGCCTCGGCACCAGCCCGCCACCAAACCGCATCAGCGCCCACGATGACTCCCCTCCCATCACCGTCCCCCCTATTAGTCCCGGTGGTCATGTCAAGAAGGCGACGTCCGACTGTCGTGCCACACAAACCAAAATCGGCACATTTCGCACTCTTAGATGGGTTGTACTTATATAGCGCTTTTCTACCTTCAAGGTACTCAAAGCGCTTTGACACTACTTCCACATTTACCCATTCACACACACATTCACACACTGATGGAGGGAGCTGCCTTGCAAGGCGCCAACCAGCACCCATCAGGAGCAAGGGTGAAGTGTCTTGCTCAGGACACAACGGACGTGACGAGGTTGGGACTAGGTGGGAATTGAACCAGGGACGCTCAGGTTGCGCACGGCCACTCTCCCCACTGCGCCACGCCGTCCCTTAGCTACTTGTCCGTCACATTAGTGACCACATGTTTTATTTATGGGCTTCTCGTGCACATGGACGCTCACACAAAATGTATTTGAGGGCAAAATAAAATGATTTGTCTGCAGGCTGCACTCAATCAAGTTTTTTTAGAAACTAGCAGTGACAATCACCAGTGCAGAGTCTCTCGAGATGGAACATTCTGAATGTTTCTATTGTTTATTGTTCACCCTATGGCAGTGATGTCAAACTCAAGGCCCGGGGGCCAGATCTGACCCACCATGTCATTTTATGTGGCCCGCAAAGGCCTGGAAATAATATGCGTCAATAAAGTACTTTACTCGCCGTGGAGTTTACATTACGGTAGCACTATTAGCCCCGAACGGGCTACCATCACGACAAACACATTACGCGTCTGATTCGCCCAGCGACTCTGTCGGAGTATCAGTGACGGGATTCGATGCACCACCTTTTTATATTGTCGCTCGGTCCTTCGGCGGAGTGCTTCGGAAGCTACCGGGACGCTCGTCTCCCCAGACAGTTTATGTACAGTTCTTAAAAAAAGACAAAGTCAAAGCGAGAGAGACACACACACACACACACACATATTGACAGAGAGAGCGAGAGAGTGAGAGCACGCAGGCGGGCGAGCGAGGGAGGAACGGAGGAGGAAGAGCGCGTGCGGGTCTTGTGGGAAAGCGGCGAAACGTTTCTCTGCTTGCATCACGCAGGTGATGTCAATGTTTGACCCTCGAGAGCCACATACCACACCGTGATTGGTAGATTCCTTCAGCTCCGCACACAACGCTGTCAAGCGCCATTCAGAGAAAACTCGCGGGCCGCACTAAAATTAAAATTTCATATTAAGGTGGGGGCGCAAAATAACGCCAATTCGTGTCTGAGACCCCTGACTTACGCAATGTACGTAACATGTAAGTAAATACGCCAAAGCGTCAATTCCGGTCTTTTGACAATCGCTATTTCTTTGGACTCAATGTATGGATTTATATATTTCATATCGTTAATTATTTGTGCGCTATTTACTAGTGATGCACTGAAAATTTGTGCAATCAAGAAAAAAATGTTGCCCGCTGAAACCCGATAACATGATGAAGTATGTAGTTCCGCTGGCGGGCTGCGTCTTTCCCCGCGCACACGAATGACATAGCTGGCCCAAAAATGACGAAGAAGTCACATACGGGTTGCGCTGCGGTCGCATTTTTGGTTAGTTACATTTGGAAATATCAGATTTGATACCATGTAATCATAGTAGTATTGACTAAATATGCTCTTGTCCTTGGTATCATTACAGTGGATGTTAGGTGTAGATCCACCCATGGCGTTTGTTTACATTGTGACATACTTGCCAACCTTGAGACCTACGATTTTGGGAGGTGGGGGGTGGGGGCGTGGTCGGGGGTGGGGCGGGGGGCGTTGTTGGGGGCGTGGTTAAGAGGGGAGGAGTATATTTACAGCTACAATTCACCAAGTCAAATATATATATATATATTTGCATATATATATATATATATATATATATATATGTATATATATATATATATATATATATATATATATATACATATATATAAGAAATACTTGACTTTCAGTGAATTCTAGCTATATATATATATCTATATATATAGGTGTGGGAAAAATCACAAGACTACTTCGTCTCTACAGAACTGTTTCATGAGGGGTTCCCTCAATCATCAGGAGATTTTGACATCATCTCCTGATGATTGAGGGAACCCCTCATGAAACAGTTCTGTAGAGACGAAGTAGTCTTGTGATTTTTCCCACACCTACATATTGCACTCTACCACTGTATCGAGCACTATTCTCTGGATAATCCAATCAAGATATATCTATATATATATATATATATTTATTTTATTATATATATATATATATATATATATATATATATACTGTATATATATATACTGTATATATATATATATATATATATAAAAGAAATACTTGAATTTCAGTGTTCATTTATTTACACATATACACACACATAACACTCATCTACTTATTGTTGAGTTAAGGGTTGAATTGTCCATCCTTGTTCTATTCTCTGTCACTATTTTTCTAACCATATGCATGTACAGTAGATGGCAATATTGTCCTGTTTAAGAGTGTCACAACATTGCTGTTTACGGCAGACAAACTGCTTTACGGTAGACGAAAACGTGACTGCTGTTGTTGTGTGTTGTTACTGGGAGGACGTTAATGAAACTGCCTAACAATAAACCCGCATAAGAAACCAAGAACTCGCCCTCGATCATTCTACAGTTATAACGTCATTGGGCAGGCACGCTGTTTATATTGTGGGAAAGCGGACGTGAAAACAGGCTGTCCTCACTCAGGTCCGCATGGAGCTGGAGGGGCGTGGCCTCCAGCACCGTCTGAATTTTTTTCGGGACAAATTTTGTCCCGGAAAGTTTTCGGGAGAGGCGCTGAATTTCGGGAGTCTCCCGGAAAATCCGGGAGGTTTGGCAAGTATGCATTGTGACGCCGGTGAGCTAGAGTGGGTAGTGAAGCATGTTTAGCTATTCCACGTCCTGCAGGGATGATACTTGCAAGAAACTCCCTTTATTTGTCGCCGTGGAGACCAGGATTAGTGATTTAGAAGTAGCTAAAACACTGCAGTTTCGGCTGGACTTTTGCCGCTAGCTAGCTAGCCATATCTTAAAGCACATCTTCCTGAGGGCGTTTCAGTGTTATCGTTAGTTAGTTTTCAAGCCCAAATGCGTCGGTTCTCCCTTTTCTGTCTATACACATTGTCTGCTTGTAAGTACTCCTTGATTGTACGCTGGCGAACATGCTCGTAAAACCAACAACGACACGACGTGACGACGATAGGAGTGCGGGGGGGTGGCGGACTGGTTCTTTTTTTAAAGGCGGTATAGTACCGAATATGATTCACTAGTATCGCGGTAATATACCAATACCGGTATATCATACAACCCTAGTTCAGACTGGCAAAACAAATCAGATCCGTGTCACTTGAGGGCAAAAAAAATTCTAATTTGGCGTGAAGTGTTAACGAGGCCTTAGAGTAGTTCTGTGCGGGCCGCAGCTATTGTATGCTGGAAATAAATAGCAGAAAACAGGCAAAAACAATGTTTTAGGAACTCACATCAATGTTCCACAACGCCTGTCTCCAACTGCTCGCCCGCACCCATCAAGCAAAATGCCCCACAAAATGCAAAAGCCCAAATTACTTTCCCTCTTCCTTCTTAATCTTCTATGTGCAACAATTCGCTTCAGAAAATGTGGACTTTGATTGCACAAAATCCCTGAAAGACGCCACAAATGCACCAGAACTGAAACTAGAATTAGAGCCTTGTTTTCTTCCGTAAACACTGCAGCACGTGTGACCTTATGTCTGTACGGTAAACATATTGCTGGGTGTTGTGTGCAAACAGCTCGGTTTTTCTTTCATCTGACTACAGAACTTTCCTCTAGAACAGGGGTCGAGAACCTTTTTGGCTGAGAGAGCCAAAAAGTCAAATATTTTAAAATGTATTTCCGTAAGAGCCATATAATATATTTTTTTAACACTGAACACAACTAAACAAATGCATTTTTAAGTAATACCAACATTTCTAGAGTATAATAGGTCTCTTATTCTTTGAAATAACATTGTTATTCTGAAGCTAACTATGGAGGGGGCGTGGCCCGCCGGCCTGCAGCGGACTGAGGTGTGCCAGGACCGGCCTCGAAATCAGCGAGAGCTGCGTAGATGGCCCACCTGAGCCTTGTTATCCAAACACCTGTCGCTCTGTTATAAGCAGCAGCCAGGAGGAGAGATGGGGTTGGGGCTGGAGCCAGACCGCGAGCGAGAATGAAAGAGAAAAATACAATTGCTGGAAAGCAACTGAGAGACTTATTGAAAAAGAAAACAATAGTGTAACCCTGAAACTGTCTCTCATTTCGGTGCTTGGTGGTCTGAAGAACTCCCAGGAGGACAACCCCCACTAACCAATAATAAATAAATAACTTCTTAACGCAACTTCTTGAACAGGTGCAGTAGTAAACGGATGGATGGACTAAAAATGCATGAGAATGCTTTATGTTTTGAACTTTATTTTTAAACACTTATTACAAGTAGAATTATTTATTACTTATCATGTTAAGCAATGTCAGCTCAGATTTATCTGAGAGCCAGATGCAGTCATCAAAAGAGCCACATCTGGCTCGCGAGCCATAGGTTCCCTACCCCTGCTCTAGAAGGTCTTATCTTTGTCAATGTGATGTCAGATGAAACAAAAATTGAGCTGTTTGGACACAATACCCAGCAATATGTTTGGAGGAGAAAAGGTGAGGCTCCCCGCGACCCCAAAAGGGACAAGCGGTAGAAAATGGATGGATGGCATTCTGTTGTAATTGTCAAATGAAATACTTGTGTTAATGTAATTTCTTGTAACATTCAACATTTCAACTTTTTTTGGGTAAAATTAATCCTTTTATCTTGAAACCTTTTATTAACCAATAAAACAAGAATTACAAGTTGTAAAATGGGTCTCATGCTAGACTTTGGACAACATTGCTCTATAGCAGTGGCTCTCATTATTTCCTGTCATGTCAAATCACAACCCTTGTGACTTGAGATACTATCGATAACCTAATAATGTTTTCTTTAATTCATCTGTACTTGTTGTTAACTTGCATTTGCCCTTATTCTGCTTGTATTATATAAATGATGATCATTACCCAACATATGCACAGTAAACCCAAGGATTCTTCGTCATATATCTGGCTTTGCCTGTTGATTCATTTGAGCTAAAGGTCCTTTTGTGTATCAAATAAAGTTACAGTAGCAGACTATTTTACAAGTGTAAAAATAAGTTAAGCACTGCAAATGTGTTTGTTGTGTAAATGTGTCAAATTCAGTCTGAGAAAAATGTTGTCTTACTGCTTGAAATTTACAAACTACAGTTCACACTTTACACACTTTCTGTAAGTCGTTAGAACACCTTACATATCGTCTGTACTGTCTCATCCAATTCAGCAACAATGATGAGGTGTTTAGGTAATAGCTAACCTTGTCATTGATAAGTATTTATCATGGAGGAGACCCTTCTTGTGTCTAAGCAAGATCCTCCTCCTGAAAAAAAAATATATATATAAACATATATATATATAATTTATAATAGGTCTACTGGGAGCAGGAGCAGGGGGTTAAAAGCGCCACATGGCAGACAGCCAATTAACAGTCTGCGCTCCTGTGATGTCACAGGGGCCTCTGACAATAGCGCTAACGACGGTGGGCTTCACAGTCGTGATAATAAGACTCCTGATTGAAGACGCCGCTGACGGTGATGATGATGATTGTGGCTCATCAAAGGCTTTGCAGCCATGAGAGATTTTTTAAGTGGAGGAAGAAAATGATATTTGATTAAACAATTTCTAAAAGGTAATGTACGGTTTTAACCGTGCATTACCCAGACTGACCAGTAGGTGGAAATGATAACTTTTATGCATATTATTTTGTATATCTCTTTTTCTTATTAGACACAATACAAATCATAAGTTTAATTTAGAACAGGGGAATCATAACTTTTGCCACACAGAAACAAATCTAAGGGGCCGTTTTGATCATTTTTTCCTTTTCAAAACAAGACATATACTGTATTTTTCGCACTATTCAGTAGGGGTGTGGGAAAAAATTGATTCGAATTTGAATCGCGATTCTCACGTTGTGCGATTCAGAATCGATTCTCATTTTTAAAAAATCTATTTTTTTTTAAAAATCCAACAAAACAATACACAGCAATACCATAACAATACAATCCAATTCCAAAACCAAACCTGACCCAGCAACACTCAGAACTGCAATAAACAGAACAATTGAGAGGAGACACAAACACGACACAGAACAAACCAAAAGTAGTGAAACAAACATGAATATTATCAACAACAGTATCAATATTGGTTATAATTTCAACATAGCAGTGATTAAAAATCCCTCATTGACATTATCATTAGACATTTATATATATATAAAAAAAAAAAGAACAATAGTGTCACAGTGGCTTACACTTGCATCGTATCTCATAAGCTTGACAACACACTGTGTCCAATATTTTCACAAAGATAAAATAAGTCATATTTTTGGTTCATTTAATAGTTAAAACAAATGTACATTAATGCAATCAGTTGATAAAACATTGACTTTACAATTATAAAAGCTTTTTACAGAAATCTACTGTCAGCAGACTGGGGTGGATCCTGCTGAAATCCTATGTATTGAATGAACAGAGAATCCTTTTGAATCGGGAAAAAAATCGTTTTTGAATCGAGAATCGTGTTGAATTGAAAAAAGAAATCAATTTTAAATCGAATCGTGACCCAAGAATCGATATTGAATCGAATCGTGGGACACCCAAAGATTCACAACCCTACTATTCAAGTCTATTTTCATACAAAAGGTGCACCGGATTATAAGGCACATTAGGGGGTCAAATTTTTTTTTTCTACATTTAAAACACTTCCATCTGGTCTACATAACATGTAATAGTGTTTATTAGGTCAAAATGTTGCACCAAATATGTTTTACAGACCTTTTTCAAGCCGCTTTCTGATCGTCTCTTCAGGATGTGCTGTTTTGTGGGCAGCCTTATTTACGTGCCTCCACTTTGACTGCGTCTTCTCCCTGTCATCTTTGTTGTACTGGTAATTTTAAGCACTTTCATAGTGAGTCTACTAAAAAATATAAGTTAGAACTGTACACTACTTTGTATTAGAAATGGCAAAAGCGGAGGATGATTGTCCCACAACAAGAGGATGGAAAAAAGAAGCCTATTGACAACGTTGCAAAGTTTTGAGACTTATGCAGAGCCCAAAAACACATCAGCAAGTACCAATACGTAAGAAAAGTAGGTTTTGCATAATAGTGCGAAACAAAACAAGAGATAATATGTCTCCATATAGGTGCCTTTGTGATGTCCTTATAGATTTAGACTTAGACAAACTTTAATGATCCACAAGGGAAATTGTTCCACACAGTAGCTCAGTTACAAAGGATGGAAAGGGTAAGGATGGAAAGGATCGTGCACACAAGGGCACAAAAAGAGGGTGAAAACAAAAGGTATAAAATAGACAAAAAAATTTACCATAGTAGTCATATGAAATATAACATAATCAAATATGTTATATTACACCATACACCATAATAGCCCCCTTTTCCACAGCTGGAACGTTTACATCCATCCATCCATCCATCATCTTCCGCTTATCCGAGGTCGGGTCGCGGGGGCAGCAGCCTAAGCAGGGAAGCCCAGACTTCCCTATCTCCAGCCACTTCGTCTAGCTCTTCCCGGGGGATCCCGAGGCGTTCCCAGGCCAGCCGGGAGACATAGTCTTCCCAACGTGTCCTGGGTCTTCCCCGTGGCCTCCTACCAGCTGGACGTGCCCTAAACACATCCCTAGGGAGGCGTTCGGGTGGCATCCTGACCAGATGCCCGAACCACCTCATCTGGCTCCTCTCGATGTGGAGGAGCAGCGGCTTTACGTTGAGTTCCTCCCGGATGGCAGAGCTTCTCACCCTATCTCTAAGGGAGAGACCCGCCACCCGGCGGAGGAAACTCATTTCGGCCGCTTGTACCCGTGATCTTATCCTTTCGGTCAGGACCCAAAGCTCATGACCATAGGTGAGGATGGGAACGTAGATCGACCGGTAAATTGAGAGCTTTGCCTTCCGGCTCAGCTCCTTCTTCACCACAACGGATCGATACAACGTCCGCATTACTGAAGACGCCGCACCGATCCGCCTGTCGATCTCACGATCCACTCTTCCCCCACTCGTGAACAAGACTCCTAGGTACTTGAACTCCTCCACTTGGGGCAGGGTCTCCTCCCCAACCCGGAGATGGCACTCCACCCTTTTCCGGGCGAGAACCATGGACTCGGACTTGGAGGTGCTGATTCTCATTCCGGTCGCTTCACACTCGGCTGCGAACCGATCCAGTGAGAGCTGAAGATCCCGGCCAGATGAAGCCATCAGGACTACATCATCTGCAAAAAGCAGAGACCTAATCCCGTGGCCACCAAACCGGAACCCCTCAACGCCTTGGCTGCGCCTAGAAATTCTGTCCATAAAAGTTATGAACAGAATCGGTGACAAAGGACAGCCTTGGCGGAGTCCAACCTTCACTGGAAACGTGTCCGACTTACTGCCAGCAATGCGGACCAAGCTCTGACACTGATCATACAGAGAGCGGACTGCCACAATAAGACATTCCGATACCCCATACTCTCTGAGCACTCCCCACAGGACTTCCCGAGGGACACGGTCGAATGCCTTCTCCAAGTCCACAAAGCACATGTAGACTGGTTGGGCAAACTCCCATGCACCCTCAAGAACCCTGCCGAGAGTATAGAGCTGGTCCACAGTTCCACGACCAGGACGAAAACCACACTGTTCCT
The DNA here is from genome assembly GCF_033978795.1 of Nerophis ophidion. Lineage (NCBI taxonomy): Eukaryota > Metazoa > Chordata > Actinopteri > Syngnathiformes > Syngnathidae > Nerophis > Nerophis ophidion. The sequence continues at coordinate 14,982,461 of NC_084617.1, forward strand.
CCTGAATCCGAGGTTCGACTATCCGGCGAAGCCTCCTCTCCAGTACACCTGAATAAACCTTACCGGGAAGGCTGAGGAGTGTGATCCCACGATAGTTGGAACACACCCTCCGGTCCCCCTTCTTAAAGAGAGGGACCACCACCCCGGTCTGCCAATCCAGAGGTACCGCCCCCGATGTCCACGCGATGCTGCAGAGTCTTGTCAACCAAGACAGCCCCACAGCATCCAGAGCCTTAAGGAACTCCGGGCGGATCTCATCCACCCCCGGGGCCTTGCCGCCAAGGAGCTTTTTAACTACCTCAGCGACCTCAGCCCCAGAAATAGGAGAGTCCACTACAGATTCCCCAGGCACCGCTTCCTCAAAGAAAGACGTGTTGGTGGGATTGAGGAGGTCTTCGAAGTATTCCCTCCACCGATCCACAACATCCGCAGTCGAAGTCAGCAGAACACCATCCGCACCATACACGGTGTTGATAGTGCACTGCTTCCCCTTCCTGAGGCGCCGTATGGTGGTCCAGAATCGCTTCGAAGCCGTCCGGAAGTCGTTTTCCATGGCTTCCCCGAACTCTTCCCATGTCCGAGTTTTTGCCTCCGCGACCGCTAAAGCTGCACACCGCTTGGCCCGTCGGTACCCGTCCACTGCCTCCGGAGTCCTATGAGCCAAAAGAACCCGATAGGACTCCTTCTTCAGCTTGACGGCATCCCTCACTGCTGGTGTCCACCAACGGGTTCTGGGATTACCGCCACGACAGGCACCAACAACCTTGCGGCCACAGCTCCAATCAGCCGCCTCGACAATAGAGGTTCGGAACATGGTCCACTCGGACTCAATGTCCCGCACCTCCCTCGTGACATGTTCAAAGTTCTCCCGGAGGTGTGAATTGAAACTCTCTCTGACAGGAGACTCTACCAGACGTTCCCAGCAGACCCTCACAATGCGTTTGGGCCTGCCAGGTCGGTCCGGCATCCTCCCCCACCATCGCAGCCAACTCACCACCAGGTGGTGATCGGTAGAAAGCTCCGCCCCTCTCTTCACCCGAGTGTCCAAAACATAAGGCCGCAAATCCGATGACACAACTACAAAGTCGATCATGGAACTGCGGCCTAGGGTGTCCTGGTGCCAAGTGCACATATGGACACCCTTATGTTTGAACATGGTGTTTGTTATCGACAAACTGTGACGAGCACAAAAGTCCAATAACAAAACACCACTCGGGTTTAGATCCGGGCGACCATTCTTCCCAATCACGCCTCTCCAGGTTTCACTGTCGTTGCCAACATGAGCGTTGAAGTCTCCCAGTAGGACAAGGGAATCACCCGGAGGAGCACTTTCCAGTACTCCCTCGAGTGTACCCAAAAAGGGTGGGTATTCTGAACTGCTGTTTGGTGCGTAAGCACAAACAACAGTCAGGACCCGTCCCCCCACCCGAAGGCGAAGGGAAGCTACCCTCTCGTCCACTGGGTTGAACTCAAACGTACAGGCTTTGAGCCGGGGGGCAACCAGAATTGCCACCCCAGCCCGTCGCCTCTCACTGCCGGCAACGCCAGAGTGGAAGAGGGTCCAGTCCCTCTCGAGAGAACTGGTTCCAGAGCCCTTGCTGTGCGTCGAGGTGAGTCCGACTATATCCAGCCGGAACTTCTCTACCTCGCGCACTAGCTCAGGCTCCTTCCCCCCCAGTGAGGTGACGTTCCACGTCCCAAGAGCTAGCTTCTGTAGCCGAGGATCGGACCGCCAAGTGCCCTGCCTTCGGCTGCCGCCCAGCTCACAATGCACCCGACCTCTATGGCCCCTTACATTTTCCACCAAAAACTACCGGGTGGATATATTTCCTCTGGAACTTTTTGGAGTTCCTTCCAGCTAGGTGGGACTTTTGAAAGGTTCCTGTAAACTTATCATGGGCGGGCTGTGCTATCGCACGCGGGTTGGTTGAACACAGTTGGAGGCGTTCTTAAAATGTAATTTTCGAATACAGCACCACCACTTACTATGTTAGACGACTTGTTTATTTATTTTTTTCTTGTGTATTTCTATTACAACAAACTTGACAATGGAGAGAAACTAGAACGAACAGGAACTTTTGTTGGCATCTCTGTGCTGAAGAAGGCTGTTCAGTGAAACTATCTTGCAGTGTTTTTGTCACGCCTTTGGATCATGTTTTGTTTTGGTCATGTTAAGTTTTGTTTTTTCGACACTTGTTACCTGTTTTGCACTTGCTGGTTTGTTTTTGTTTACATGGTAACTCATTAGTTTCCACCTTGTCTCCATGTCATGCCCCGGTCCTCAGTTGTCACACCTGCTGGTTAATCATTACTGCTAGTACTTAAGCCACAGTTGCCAAGCATTCAGTCTGGAAACTTTACCTACCGATGTACCTACACATCCCGTATTCATCTGCTTCATGCCTTGCTGTTCGTTTTTGTCCACGCCAAGTAAGTTTTGTATTTATGCCTCAGTGCAAGTTTTGTTTTTTCATGCCACAGTGCAAGTGTTTTTGTTTCATGTTTGTAGTTTGTAGCTGTATGCTAGTCTTTTGTTTTTTCATTAGCCAAGTTTGTTTTCCGCCCTCGTGCGCGCCCTTTGTTTGCCTTTGTGTAGTTTTGTTTGAATATTAATAAATATGTACTCACGTTCACGCCTGGCTCGTGTCAATCATCCTTTGCGTTGGAAAAACAAAACATCCCAAAGTCCAAGTCCTTGTTTGACAGTTTTTACTCAACCGTGGTCTTTAAACCAAGGGTGGGAAAACTACCGGGGCCACACCCAGCCCGTTGGTCCCTTTAATCCGGCCTGCCAAATGATAAAACAGAATTGAGCAAAGATCTGTTTTGAGAATTGGCACAACAAAACTGATACTAGACTTTGACGCATCATGTGCTCGCCCGGCTCGTCTGTCCAATTTCAAAAGCCAATATGGCTCCTGAGCCAAAAGGTTTGGCCACCCCTGCTTTAAACTATATGTAGTTTGTTGTTTATTAATTTTTTTAAACTTAATTTCGATATGCAAAGCTTATAGAAGTGGACGGACTGGTTTAAATGTATTCACAGAAGCAACAACCTCAGCTGCGTTCTGCCAAGCAGTGCGGCTTCGTAGCTTACCAAAGTCAAACTGCAACAATTTGACAGATTTTTCAGGGCCATGTGTAATGTTCTATTGTCTCGATAAAACTTCAAAGTTTTTGGTGTTGCTTGCTTACGGATCCTTGCTTGTGTGTTATGCCCTTTTTGTTAAAGTAAACCCTGTTTTTTATGGAAAATGTCAAAGTTTGTTGTTGTCGAACCCCAAAATGCAGAGATGGAGCCAGGCATGGAGTGAGAAAACATTGTTTTAATATAAAAAACTAAAACAAAACCAAACAAAGGGCTCAAACACAAAGCGCGCACGTGGGCGGACAACAAACAAAAGGTTTAGCGTGGAAGCTAACAGGTATCTAACAGGAAACAGAAAAACTGGAAACAGCTAATGGCTAACAAGAAAATACGAAACCAAAAAGCTAGGAGAAAACAAACTACAAATAGCTAACAGGAACAGCTTACCGCTACGACGACAAGGACAAATAGTAGCACGAAGGGGTAGTAGCTGTAATGATGACATCGACAAATCACGACAGGTAGCAACGACACAAGAGCGACATGCAATACATCGACAAGACAAAAATTCCAGCACTGACTGGAGGACAAAAACAGACTCCAATAGAAGCGGACTGATTGACAACAGGTGTGGCTAGGTGCCAATCAGCCACAGCTGAGGGAAAAAAGCGCTCAGGGAGAAACACAGGAAACCGACAAAATAAGACCGCTGACAGGAACTAAAAACAGGAAATATTAAACACAGAGGAAACAAAGACAAATGCAGAGGAAAAAAACTAAAACACAAACAACTGTTAGGGGAAAAGCCTGACAGAAAACACACAAAATATGCTGCATTTCCCTCAACAAAACTAAAAGTGGACTATTTGATCCGAAGTAATTGGAACTTTAAACAGGTCAATAAATCATAACAATATTGATTTTGATCCCTTATAATTTTTTGAGCAATGACAATTTAAAAAAAAAAACAACACTAAAATTCTGAGGGATCCAAAAAGGCCCCACTAATAAATGTGTTAAAAATAGGTCTAAAATTATTTTTTCTTTTTTATTTTCAATACTTAAAAATCAACTTTAGGTATACCCTACGATTATAAGTTTTTATTATATTTTTGTTTTTTTATTCCCTCTTTTTGAATAGGAAAAAATATAAAATATGCAATATTTTCCCCCCAAAATGGTCAAAGTGTAGTATTTGATGTGAGGCACTTCGAGCCATCAATACGCCAATAATTCATAACAACATTGATAAGGATTCATTATTATTTTTTGGGCAATGACCATTTTAAAGAATAAAACAGCCTACAAGATCTGCAATTCCACCTTCATGTGGGTTTTTTGTAATAGTATCTTTATAATTAAAAATGAGCTGTAGGCCGAACTTTGGACACCTTTGAGTCATTTAAAACTGTTGAAGGTGCCTGAAATACAAATAAATGATTACTGGTTTAACTATGTTTAATATAAGAAAATAAGTACAAATACTTATTTTAAATGGTATTTACTGACACATAAAATATCATAAGATAATATAAATCATAAAAAAAGACACTTCAGTTCAGATTTTAAAAAGGTGCAATATGTAGATTTTGTAATACCCATGTTGACCAACAGGGGACAGTCATGTAAAGTGGTAAACTACCAAGAGAAAGCAAAGTTTGTTTACCTCATTTTGCAAGGCTAGAAAGGTCAGCAGGTCAACATTGCTCTCAGTGTGATGTAGTCAGTGCCAACTGCAGGCACAACAATAAACACATTGTTAAACAAATACTTCTTGGACATTGCACTATTATCCTTGCAAAGGTTAAGCACAGATGCTGCACTGAATCGTGCAGAAGCCTACCATAAAATAGGTATAAACGTTCCCCTGCGTAGATGAACAATCTCCCACAGCTGATGCATTGGAAAGAATTCTCGGGACAACACATGTCCTCTCCCTGTGTGCACGTACCGGTATCAACTATCAACATGTGGGATGGCGGGCCGGGCCGTGGCGCGGCTGCATTGCAGAGGGGTTAATTTGCAGGCAGCACATACAGATCCCTGATAAAACACGAGGATCAAGAGCTCAAATGAGAATAACGAGTGATGCCGCCGTCTCTCCCACTGTCTCCAGCGCCATGCCAATGTTTACCCAGCTATTAATATCACGCTGCCTGTCAAGGGGGAAAAAGACGAGCAGCCCTTTCATAATGGCCGCTTATGGATTATAAATATACACTGATTGTGTGTGCAAAAAAAAAAGAGATACAAAGAGCAGACTGTTTCGTGGGTGGAGGACACCTTCAAAGTGTGCGGCAATCCAAGCAATGTGTGGGCGCCATATTTTTTTCAGCGTTTCTGGCTGATTTATATCACATTCTGTATTACACCGCCTCTTATCTGCTGGGGTCAACAATCCATTCTATTTGTTCTAAATGCATCATGCCAAATTACTGCTTGTAGAGCATCTGTTTTATATAAATACCACGGAATAAATACAAATGTTACTATAGAGCAGGGGTCGGGAACCTTTTTGGCTGAGAGAGCCAAGAAGCCAAATATTTTAAAATGTATTTCCCTAAGACACACGTAATTTTTTTTTAACACTAAACACAACTGAACGCGTGCATTTTTAAGTAAGACCAACATTTGTAGAGTTTAATAGGTCTCTTATTCTTTTTAATAACATTTTTATTCTGAAGCTAACTGTGGAGGGGGAGTGGCCTGTGGGCCTGCAGCGAAGCAGGGTGTTGCCAGGACCGGCCTCGAAATCAGTGACAGGTGCGTAGATGGGCACCTGGGCCTTAATATCTAATCATCTGTCGCAATCTTATAAGCATCAGCCAGGAGGAGAGACGGGGTTGGGGCTGGAGCCAGAGCGCGAGCGAGAACGAAAGAGAAAAAGACAATCGCTGGAAAGCAATTGAGAGACTTATTGAAAAATAAAACAATATTGTAATCCTGAAACTGGCTCTCATGTTGGTGCTTGGTGGCCTTAAAAACCCCCTGGAGGGCAAAACCCACACTAGCCAATAATTAACGCAATTTCTTGAACATAAAAATGCATGAGAATGTTATTATTCATTACTTATCATGTAAAGCAATGTCAGCTCAGTTTTATCCGAGAGCCAGATGCAGTCATCAAAAGAACCACATCTGGCTCACGACTCATAGGTTCCCTACCCCTGCTATAAAGCCACGGCATATCAAAATATAACCAAGTTAGCAAGTCAGGAACAAAAGCATCTCATTCGGAGTTGTTTGTAACCTGTGGAAATAGAGACCTACAAATGTCATACTTATAAACCCTTCCCTTAGCCGTTAGTTTACTTTCATGCAACGTGACTGTACCGCTTATAACAGGGGTCGGCAACCTTTTCCACTCAAAGAGCCATTTTGAAAACGATGGGAGCCACAAGACTCTTTTTAAATTTAAAATGAAATAACACAGTGTACAAAGTTTTTTTTTTGCTTTGTGCTATGTATTAACCAGGGGTCTCAGACACGCGGCCCGCACCTTAATATGAACATTTAATATTAGAGCGGCCTGCGTGTTTTATTTGAATGCCGCTTGACAACATCACATTTCCCAACCACCTCAATTTTTCCGGGAGACTACCGAGTTTCAGAGCAACTATTCTCTCGACTGACTGCTGGTTTTCACCCAAACAACAATAATAAGGGCGTGCTATGATGACTATGCGTTTAGCGCCCTCTACCATCGTAAAAATCATCTTGCCAGCCCATTCACATGTTGTATGAGGCTTCTGCAGAGACACACAAGCGACTGCAAGGCATACTTGGTCAACAGCCCTACAGGTTACACTGAGGGTTGTGATATAAACAACTTTAGCACTCTTACTAATATGCGCCACACTGTGAAACCACACCAAACAAGAACGACAAACACATTTCGGGAGAACATCCGCACTGTAACACAACATAAACACAACAGAACAAATACCCAGAATCCCATGCATCCCTAACTTTTCCGGGCTACATTATACACCCCCGCTACAACCAAACCCCGCCCACCTCAACCGACGCACGGAGGGGTGCGGGGGTAGTGGGGGTGTATAATGTAGTCCGGAAGAGTTAGGGATGCATGGGATTCTGGGTACTTGTTTTGTTGTGTTTATGTTGTGTTACAGTGCAGATGTTCTCCCAAAATGTGTTTGTCATTCTTGTTTGGTGTGGTTTCACAGTGTGGCGGATATTAGTAAGAGTGCTAAAGTTGTTTATATCACAACCCTTAGTCTCCCGGAATGTTTGGGAGGGTTGGCAAGTGTGATGCTGTCAAACGGCATTATTTTAAAACTCGCGGGCACTAACATTAAATTTTCATATTAAGGTGCGGGCCGCGAGTCTGAGACCCCTGATTAATACATAGCACAAAGCAAAAAAAACAACAACTCTGTATGCAGTGTTATTTCATTTTAAATTTCAAAAGAGTTTTGTGGCTCCCATTGTTTTCTTTATTTTGTGAAACGGGTCAAAATGGCTCTTTGGGTGGTAAAGGTTGCCGACCCCTGCCCTACACACACGCACACGCGCGCACACACACACAGACACACACACACACACACACACACACACACACACACAAAATGTTTACATCCACTAAAAAAGTCATCAATGCATGGATTCAGTTGAAACAAGCTTTTAAAACACATAAATTAGGTTTTTGTCTTTATAAAGATGGGATTAAAATATCAATCAATCAATCAATCAATGTTTACTTATATAGCCCTAAATCACTAGTGTCTCAAAGGGCTGCACAAACCACTACATGTAGATGCTGAAGAGTGCAGGGCCAAGGACCGAACACTGGGGAACTCCACATGTTACCTTAACGTAGTCCGAGGTCACATTGTTATGGGAGACGCACTGCGTCGTAAAATATCTAGTTTAATCACCCTTAATCATTTGTTTTTGTTACAAAAACTGTTTTTTTTTATACAAAAAGTGCCAACAAATTCGCTATGAAGTGCCCATAATTAGAATTGTATTCACTTTACTATAATTATAAATCAGCCCAGTTTTCTTCAGAGTGTAAAGTGAGATTCACTGATTTACATAAGATTAACATCAGTAGATAATACAAGTCATAAAAATACATTGTTAGCATTGCGACCCCGAAAGGGACAAGAGGTAGAAAATGGATCGATGGATAATATACAGTAGTGTCTCTGTTGGGGGTTAAGCCTCCCCCTGTCTCTAAAACCTAGTGTCGCCCGTGTTTCTAACTTTAATCAATGGTCTTTGAACACACAACAGTTATGGAAAAGTTAAACTTGTATACAACTTTCTTCTATGCTGCCACAAATAGATTTATTATAATTTTACCTTTCCTCAATCTCCTCTCCTTGTTCTAAAATAATGGTGCTGTGCAGTGACATGCTGTCAGGGGAGGCAGGAAGCAAGTGAGGCAGTACCTCACCTTGCCACCAGGTGGCTTAATAAAATAAAATAAAATAAAATAAGTTTGAATATTTCTCTTTTGGTCTAGGCTTTCTTTGTGATTTTGGTGTGGTTCCTGTATATTTTGATCAATTTCATGATCAAAATAACAAGGCAGGCGAGAAGTGAGGCAGACACAGGTGGTGCCTCCACGGCCAAACACAAAGTGTATTGATCGTGCGCGCGAGGGTGAGTGTGCTTGTTGCCACGGGGAAAAGGGCAGGCAATGAGGCAGCAAGTACCTCTGCCTCAAAGGGGCGATATATAGTCAACTTGCAGTTCAATGCCTCTGCAGTACTACAACTCTCCCCACTGGGAGAAGTGGGGGCGCTCAAGCTGGCAGACACATGACTCTCCAGGAAGTCAGCCTTGTTTTCCTTTTCATTTTTCAAACTGTATTTATAACAAACATGGCATTTTTATTAGAGTAAGCCAGCGTTTGTGGGTGTTTTTTGTCAGATGCAAAAATATAATTGTATTGCTTGGAATGAAACTGAATTAAAATAATGTGTCTGCTAATATGAAGTATTATATACTGTATCCAAGATTAAATACTAGAGACGTCCGATTATACCAGACTGTCGATATTATCGGCCGATAAATGCTTTAAAATGTAATATCAGAAATTGTCGGTATTGGTTTTTAAATTATCGGTATCAGTTACAAAAAGTAAAATTCATTACTTTTTAAAACGCCGCTGTATGCACGGACTTAGGGAGAAATACAGACCGCCAATAAACCTTAAAGGCACTGCCTTTACCTACCGACCCAGTCACATAATATCTATGGATTTTCACACACACAAGTGAATGCAAGGCATACTTGGTCAACAGCCATAAAGGTCACACTGAGGGTGGCCGTATAAACAACTTTTAACACTGTTACAGATATGCGTCACACTGTGAACCCACACCAAACAAGAATGGCAAATAGATTTCCGGAGAACATCCGCACAGTAACACAACATAAACACAACAGAACAAATACCCAGAACCCCTTGCAGCACTATTTCTTCCGGGACGCTACTTTATACAACCCTGCCCATATCAACCTCCTCATGCTCTCCCAGGGAGAGCATGTCCCAAATTCCAAGTTGCTGTTTTGAGGCATATTAAAAAAAATAATACACTTTGTGACTTCAATAATAAATATGGCAGTGCCATGTTGGTATTTTTTTCCATAACTTGAGTTGAGTTATTTTGGAAAACCTTGTTACATTGTTTAATGCATCCAGCGGAGCATCACAACAAAACTAAGCATAACAATGTCTTCATTCCACGACTGTATATATCGGTATCGGTTGATATCGGTATCAGTAATTAAGAGTTGGAAAATACCAGAATATCGGACATCTCTATTAAATACTTCTCTAAACTAGACTTTAAGACAAAATAAATGTGATTATACAAAGTATTGTCAGGAGTATTTGATGTTGACAAACCCCAAGATGCAGAGACGGAGGCAGGCATAGAATATGAAAACATGATTTAATTAAAACTAAACAAGAACAATTATAAAGCACGCACATGGGCGAAATAACAAACTAAGGGAACTAGCACTGGAAGCTAGAAAACAAAAAAGGAACTTTGGCATGGAAGCGAGTGGATAGCAAACGGAATAACTGGAAATAACTAATGCTAACAGAAACAGCTTACCGCTACGACCACCAGGACAAAATATAGCATGACAGGTAGTAGCTGTAACAAAACGACACGACAGGTAGCACGACAAGAGTGATATGGTGCAACGACAATACAAATAACAATACAATGACCCAGCAACTGAGACAAGACAAAGCAGGTACAAATAGGAGCGGGCTGATTGGCAAATGGTGTGGCCAGGTGCCAATCAGCCGCAGCTGAGGAGGAACACAGCACTCAGGGAATAAGACAGGAAGTTGAAAAAATAAGAGCACTAGACATAAACTAAAGACAGGAGATACTAAACACAGAGGAAACAGACAAAGGCAGAGGAAAAAAACTAAAACATAGACAAACTGTCACGGGAAAGCCTGACAAGTACGTTTTCAAGGAGAATAACTATTGCTGTTTCAGATACAAATACAGAAAGGTAAGATACACTCACAATACTTGATGTATTTTGTGAAAAGCAAATGGGACCAATAAGTATTTAACAACTGTATCAAATACTTTTGGGACCCATTTATCATGGCATAATGTAATTATGATAACGTTTTTATGAAAGTGAATAACTCCCTTCTTGTTCCTGTTATTTTAATGTACAACCTAAATCAACAATGATTACAGCTGCACATATGAATTGAATAGTGTTCCCACTATCCGAGTGGGAGGAACCATTTCGTATTTTTGATAGGGGAGTATTGGTAGTCTTAGACATTCTTAATTTGATTTAATCAACCTTACAATTGAATTTTAAAAGATAAATGTATTATATTAACATTTCTGACGTCCTTTTTATAATTTACGAATTTGAAATAAATGTTCAAAGACCTGGGATTTTTGTACAACATCCCCACATAAACCTCGACTTCAACTACCCTGGCTGTTAGCTTACTTTCATACAGTTAGCTTAATTAAAAGGTAACCTTATCGCTTATAAGAATAATATATCAGTATGACACTAGGCACGAATATAAGAATGTAAACATATATATATGCAAATAGAAGCTAATACTACCCCAGATTCAAGTCAACGGAGGAGAGTTATACAGAGTCTACAGGTACTTAGCTTAGCACTTCTATTTTCCAGAAGGTTCCATAGTTAGCCGAGAGTGTCCACAAGAGGTGATGAATTAGCACTTTTTATGATTATTACACATTTTACAACTATAATGACACGATAATTTGATAACAAGTCATAATTCATAAACCCAACAAGTAGTGAGAGTAGGAGAGAAAATGTCAGCTAAACCACTTAACTTTCTCTTTCCAGAAGCTTCCATCAGCCAGCCTCCAAACATCTTTTCTCCAAAAGGATTTTCAAAGTCCTTCAGTCCAGAAGTGTCCCAGGTGTGTAAACAATATATCAAGTTTTTTTTTTTATTGATTTTGCTCTCTAGCTTTTTGTGGATGGAGTTTATAGTTCGAGTGAATTCTCTTCATCACTTTGAATTAGGCGTGCTTTGCTTTAATTCTATCTTGCGAGCTTCTCTCCTTCCAGTCTTAAAGGGGAACTTCATTTTGAAATTTTATTTCAGAATTTTGCCTATAATTCACATTGCCTATGCAAGACATGAACACATTTTTCCCTTTTTTATGTATTCTAAGTCGTTAAATGTGGCAAGTGTGATGTGGCTAACAATGCAGCTATTTGGAATACAATATTCCGCCCTTAAAAACCTCTAAAAGAACATCCAAAACCGACAAAAATACTCCATTTATATCTTGTGACCTGGGGCCGTATCTATCAAGCTTCTTTGAATTACTCCTAACAAATCTGCTAAGAGTTGACTTATGAGTAAAGAAATTCTTCGTTGAAAGCTGCACTTAAAAGTAAGTTATCAAGCGTCTTACTCACACTTTCAGCGAAGTGTAGGACTGAATCTTAAGTGTCACACTCAAGAGCTGAATTACGCCATTACTATGTGCCGTAAACTGAATTTTAGGTGACGTAATTTTTGTGTCCTTAGAAATGACCAATAACGGAAGGGAATCCCTTGTCTAAGAATAAATAAAGATCTTAGAAATATTTGAGTGGACAATGGGAGTGTATATTTTGACCATTAACTACAAAATAATACAAACCAAAATGAAAGATTCTGAGAATCCTCTCAAAGAGCTCCTAACTTATCCTAAAAATCTCCGAGCAAGGAGTTTTAGCACTCATTTGTGCCCATAACTTGTGCACTTTTTTTACATACTTATATGTGAGCGCACAACTTGTGGACTAATGTTGCACTCCTACATGAACACACAACTTTTGCACTTACTTGTAGCTCATGTGAGCACACGTGTGCACCTATTTTACACACTTATATATGAGCACACAACTTTTGCACGTATTTTACATACTTATATATGTGCACTTGACTTCTGCAATTTATTAATGCACTTATTGTACACAGTTATAATTGTGCACTTTAACCTGTGCACTTTATTGGTGCACCCATTTTACACATTTATACAAGTGCACATAACTTGTGCACTTTGTTGGTAGACTTATTTTACACATTTATGTATTTACACATAACTTGTGCACTTGATTAATGCACTTATTGTACACACTTATATATTTACACTTATTTTACACACTTCTATACAGTATGTGCACATAACATGTGCACTTTATTGGTGCATTTAACTCTTAAAATGTTAGTGCCTAGAAGAAGTCAGTATTCAACCTTAGATTGAAAAGCCTCACAATACAAAAAGAGTCCATTCAAATTTTCCAACTGAATTTTCTAGTTTTGGAATAGTTTAACTATTTTTGATGTTTTGTATTGTTGAATATTTTTATAAATATTGTTATAAATATAAATATACTTCCGCTCCTTGAACGTTCGCGCACGTCTCTCTTGCCTCAGTGCCATCCCCCACTGGCAACTCCTAACCACTTAGGACACCTCTGAAGGTCTCTTAAATACCGTGAAGAAAAGGAGTGATTCTTAGACTTAAAAAAGTTGATAAATAGCTTTTATTCTTAAGTTTGAGAGTAGGACTAAATTTCGCAAATTCTCAGGACTTAAGTATAAAATGGCACTCTAAGACGCTTGATAAATACGGCCCCTGAATGTTAATCAAGTATTAGGGATAATGTTATCATAAGCGCTAACGCAGACTATTTTTAGCGGCGCATTGATTCCAGAGAACAAACCAGCTTATGCTGCTATGTCAACATATTGAGCCGGCCAGCGGCTGCAACTGCATCGCCCTTGAACTGGTGAAAGTTAATTTGAGATTATAAATAATGCCTCTCACCTTGATATTGGAAGGTTGTGCACATAAATTGAGAAATTAGTCAACTTTAACATTCGACTTAGACCCAGATATGGCATGAACAACACAAAAAAAAACACAAATTTGCGGCACCTTCAGGTTTTTTTTTACTCCTTGTTAGGATGATGATTCATTCTTCATCTAAAAAGGAAGATATGACCGTCTCGTTAGTCACCATGCCAATGAGAGCAGACATTGTACAGTATGTGATTATTTTATTTTGTTCATACTTTATTTACATGAAAAAAAACACTTATTTGCGGCACCGTTAGGTTTTTTTAAACTCTTTTTTGGGATAATGATTAATTCTTCATCTAAAAAGGAAGATATGACCGTGTCATTAGTCGCCATCCCACTAAGAACAGACATTGTACAGTAAGTGATTATTTCATTTTGCTCATACTTTATTTACACGAAAAAAACACTCATTAATGGCACCTTCTGTTTTTTTTCTAACTCTTTGTTAGGTTGATGATTAAGTCTTCATCTAAAAGGGAAGATATGACCGTCCATTAGTTGCCATCCCAGTGAGAGCAGACATTGTACAGCAAGTGATTGTTTTATTTTGTTCATACTTTATTTATCTTGTTTAGCACTCAGTGATAGTGCTACATGATGCTGTAATGTTTCACCAAAGCTTAATCTGTTTACCACACAGCTTATAAAACTTGTGGTTCATCGTATGTATATTTAGGTTTAGAAATATAAGGTTCTGGATCACAATTTGTACCAAAGTAGTCTTTTTTTGTCTTGCATGAAGACTGCCATGATTAGTAGTGTTGTTGTTGAAGGAAATAGTGAACGTTGTGATGCGTCTGGGAAATCAATACGCTGTTGTATGCTTAAAATGACCAGAATGCGTAAATATTACATATTATGAATGTGCCTACATTACATATACATGTATACTTACAGTGTGTACATAAAACATTGATGGAGGTTTTTGGATGTTTTTTTACAGACCTTTATAGGTGGGATAGAGCGAATCCAATTTCCTCCATTGTTAAGCTGACTTTTGTTTGCGTTTATTTACTAGTTAAAATGCATTAAAAAAAAAGAAAAACATACATGTTCTCGCCTTACATAATAAGAATTGTGAATTATTTAAAAAAAAAATGGAGTTTTCTTTTAAAGGCCTACTGAAATTAGATTTTCTTATTCAAACGGGGATAGCAGGTTCATTCTATGTGTCATACTTGATCATTTCGTGATATTGCCATATTTTTGCTGAAAGGATTTAGTAGAGAACATCAAAGATAAAGTTTGCAACTTTTGGTTGCTAATAAAAAAGCCTTGCCTGTACCGGAAGTAGCAGACGATGTGCGCCTGACGTCACGGGTTGTAGGGCTCCTCACATCCTCACATTGTTCATAATCATAGCCACCAGCAGCGAGTGCAAATCGGACCGAGAAAGCAACGATTTCCCCATTAATTTGAGCGAAGATGAAATATTCGTGGATGAGGAAAGTTAGAGTGAAGCACAAAAAAAAAAAAAAAAAAAAAAAAAAGGCGACGACTCCAGGCGACGGCAGTGTGAGCGATTCAGATATTAGACATATTTACTAGGATAATTCTGGAAAATCCCTTATCTGCTTATTGTGTTAATAGTGTTTTAGTGAGATTATAAAGTCATACCTGAAAGTCAGAGGGCTGCGGTGAACTGCAGTGTTTCTGAGAGAAGCCAATGGAGGAGTCAAGATCACAGCTGCCTTTTTGACAGCTACAGGAGGAGGTCGCATAATCCACTCAAGTCTCCGGTAAGAGCCGACTTAATATGACAATTTTCCCATCCAAAAACTTGCTGGTTGACGTAGAGAAACATGTTTGCTTGACCGCTCTGTGTTAAAGCTCCACAACAAACAAAGAAACACAGGCTGTGTTTCGGTTGCTAAAGGCAGCAGCAATCCACCGCTTTCCACCAACAGCATTCTTCTTTATAGTCTCCATTATTAATTGAACAAATTCCAAAAGATTCAGCAACACAGATGTCCAAATTACTGTGTAATTATGCGATAAAAAGAGACGACTTTTAGCAGTAAGTGGTGCTGAGCTAATATATCCACTACAACCCGAGACGCCACAAACACGCGTTAACATACGCGTCATCATTCCGCGACGTTTTCAACAGGAAACTCAGCTGGAAATTTAAAATTGTAATTTAATAAACTAAACCGGCCGTATTGGCATGTGTTGCAATGTTAATATTTCATCATTGATATTTAAACTATCAGACTGCGTGGTCGGTAGTAGTGGGTTTCAGTAGGCCTTGAAGTTGGCATGGTTTATGCTCTTTATCGGTTTTAATTTTTATTATTATTTTTCCTGGCCTCTATTTCCTTTATTTACCTTCTTTGGAATATCCCACCTTTATTTTTTCTTTGTCTTTTTTTTTTGATGAATGAAAATGAAATAAAGTACACAGCACAAGAATATTTAATAGCAGCTCAGATTTTAATTATTAAAAATAAAATACAACTCTAGGAAAAACAAAAAACAACTCCAGTTACACTTAACAAATCTTTCCATCGGAAACAAGAGCAGGCATTCAGTAAAGTGTCAATTAATTGTACTAAATATTCAGTGATCTCTTGAGTGTTTGAGTGTACAGACACACACACACACTTGCATAACTACTGAATGTACACTTGCACGGAAGCCTGGCTCTTTCCGGTAGCCTTTTATCTTCCCATCCATAATACACAGTCACAATACCCCCCTCACTTATACATCGCACCGACCACATAATGTAGTCCACAGGCACACTTTCATCGACTTCCATGCAGTGTGGATCAGCAGCGCAATGACAACCACTGACAACACACATACACACAACCATTCGGCGGACCACCACATGTTGACACCGTAAGATAGTGCTATAAATCTACACAAGAGAAGGATTAGGATGTCACAAGTGCATGCACATTCTCTTTGCTCCTTGTCATCCCTTTCCCGCATCAGACCATCGTCTTTTTTTTTTTTTTTGGAGCAGGTTTCACCCTCTCTGGGCCTCCTGCGACATAGAGCGCCCCAGAGCGTTGGGCACCTTGACAAACTCCATGCGACTGGGCTTGACGGGCGGTAAGTCTCGGGTGATCTCGTCCACGCTCCTCTTGCTGAGACACGCGCCGTCCGTGGTGGCGAAAGGCCGTAGGTCCTCAAGGTCATGAGGGTGGCCTCGGCCGAGTCGGACTCCCAGCTCAGCCGGGGTGAAGATGGGCAAGGGGAGGGTCTTTCTCTTTGGAAGCAGCTGGTGCTCCCTCACCCCTCGCTCCACGGTGCCCACCCGCAGGACACCAGAGGGGCAAGACTGGATGAGAGGAGAGGCTTTCCACTGGCGGTATAGTGTCTCCTTACGGGAAGAATCCCTCATGTTCATTGTGTTCCTGAAATCCCAAACAACTCTTAGTATACAGTGGGGCAAAAAAGTATTTAGTCAGCCACCGATTGTACAAGTTCTCCCACTTAAAATGATGACAGAGGTCTATAATTTTCATCATAGGTACACTTCAACTGTGAGAGAATGTGAAAAAAAAATCCAGGAATTCACATTGTAGGAATTTTAAATAATTTGTTTCTAAATTATTGTGGAAAATAAGTATTTGGTCAACCATTCAAAGCTCTCACTGATTGAAGGAGGATTTGGCTCAAAATCTCACGATACATGGCCCCATTCATTCTTTCCTTAACACGGATCAATCGTCCTGTCCCCTTAGCAGAAAAACAGCCCTTATACCAAAAAGTTCTATTTTGGTTTCATCTGACCACATGACATTCTCCCAATCCTCTGCTGTAACATCCATGTATCCAGGTTGGTATAAACTCAACTCGTCGTGTTTGGAGGAAGAAGAATACTGAGTTGCATCCCAAGAACACCATACCTACTGTGGAGCATGGGGTTGGAAACATCATGCTTTGGGGCTGTTTTTCTGCTAAGGGTACAGGACGATTTATCCGTGTTAAAGAAAGAATGAATGGGGCCATGTATGGTGAGATTTTGAGCCAAATCCTCCTTCCATCAGTGAGAGCTTTGAATGGTTGACCAAATACTTATTTTCCACAATAATTTAAAAATAAATTCTTTAAAATTCCTACAATGTGAATTCCTGGATTTTTTTTCACATTCTGTCTCTCACAGTTGAAGTGTACCTATGATGAAAATTACAGACCTCTGTCATCATTTTAAGTGGGAGAACTTGCACAATCGGTGGTTGACTAAATACTTTTTTGCCCCGCTGTAGAAATCATCCATGAAAAGAGTTCAGATGGCTCACCTTTCTTCAGGTTGAGTCTTGAGGCTGATGCTCCTCCAGTCGGCACAGTAGCTTTCCCTCTGGGCCTTGTTTTCCTCCCGGACACCGCAGGACAATTCGGCTCCCGCAACCACGCCGTTACACTTTTCGATCATGGTACACACCGGCATTTTCGTCGTCTCCTCTGATAGACGTTCAGGCTCACTTAAGGTTTGTAAGGATGGCGATGCTCCAGCTGGCTTCTCTGACTCTCTCTCGTGGTGTCCTTGTGGGTGTCAGGGTTTGAATCACGCCGCCGCTGCCTTTATGGACACTCTGTTGCTATTTCGGATGCGTGTTGTCACTCCACAATCGGCGTGCACAGACATCTGACTCTGAGTGCTTTGAGAACTGGAAGCTCCTCTGCAGAAAGTAATTGGCCCTGGAAATCCCCCAAAGTGTCTTTGGAACAACACTTTCCACCTCAGCTGTGCATCACAAACACGGTATGTAGGGTGATGGAAACATATGTCTATATACACACAAGGACTTCAGACTGGAATCTTAATAAGGATCGGGTTTTGATGTACACTGAGTGGCACATCACTAATGTGGAAAAATCAAAGTACTTTTTCATACACAAACACCACACACACTGCAAATTGGACTCCAGCGTCAAACACATCTGACTAGATCTGAACTTGATCCTCAGGGACTCGTTGGTCAACTAGGAGTAAAGACCTAATACTAAACTTGGACTCAAGATTCAGAGGCTCAGGACGTGTGGATATAGCTTTGAGGACTTGATAATTGAATTGACCTAAGCTTGATACTTTAACTTTGACCTGAAAATTAGGGGGCTTAACTTTGACTTAAGACCTGACTTGGACAAAGACTTGATACTATTTTGTGTCTCAGTCTTCAAAGACAAATCACTTCTGAATCAGTTTGAAGTTGATCCTCACGGACCCATCAGTCAAGCAAGACTAATGACTTGATACTCAACTTAGACTCAAGATTCAGAGGCTCCACACTTCTTTCGGATACATCTTTGAGGACCCGATAATCGACTTGGAAATAAGCTTCTAAGACTTGATACATTTAATTTAAACCTGAGATTCAGGGGCTTAAGACTTACCTTTGACTCCAGCCATAAAGACTTTAAGACCTGACTTGGACTAAGACTTGATACTTTAAATTGTCACTCAGTATTCCAAGATTTATCACTTAACCTGGAATTGGGACCCTCAAGGCTACATCTCGACTCAGTGTTTACTTAATAATAAACATGGACTTGTGATTCAGGGGCTCCAGGCTTGTTCTTGATTTGAGCTTCAATTTAACTCGATAAAAACTTGAGCCAAAGAGACTTGTGGATCAACAAGGACTGAAGAAACCTGATACTAAATATGGATTCTAGGTTCCGAGACTCAAAATTATATCCGGTCTTATGCTTCGAAGGCCTGCTACTCGACTTGAACTCAACTTTGAAAGACCTGAAAAATGCTTCAGTTTGAACATGACCATTCCAAGGCATTCTGCTGTAAAGAGTGAAGAATTGATTTGGACATTGAGATTCAAGACAAAGACTTAGGTGTTACTAGCACAAGATTTGGCATGCGAACTAGTTTGACTAAGAGTTTTGAAGACCTGCTGTTATTAACTATGACGGTATCTCTGATTAGCTTTTGGGTGTGTTTTTTTCATTTGTTTCTGTTCACTTCCTGTCTGGCGCTCTTATTTGTTTTACTTGTCCTGTTTTGTTTGCATTTCCTGCAACATCAAAGAAGAAAGCTGTAGGTGGGAAGCAGTGTATTGCGGCCGCCTTTAGCAACACAAACACAGTCGGTGTTTCATTGTTTACATTCCCGCAAGATGACAGTCAAGCTTTACTATGGAACAGAGATGTCAAGCGAACATGGTTGGATTGGACCACACGCACAAAGTACAGTGTATTATGCAGCGATCATTTCGAAAGATCGTGTTTCGAAGAGGGTCCCTTGCGAAAGGCAGAGATGGGCATCGCCACTACCTGTCGACTGGTGCTGAAGAAAGGTGCGGGGCCGACCTTCAGGTTGTACAGGAACGACCATATAATCTCACTAAAACACTAGAAACACAATAAGCAGATAAGGGATTTTCCAGAATTATCCTAGTAAATGTGTCTAATAACATCTGAATCGTTCCCACTGCCCTCGTCTTTTTTTTCTTCTAGTCCTTGACTCTCACTTTCCTCATCCACGAATCTTTCATCCTTGCTCAAATTAATGGGGAAATCGTCGCTTTCTCGGTCCAAATCGCTCTCGCTGCTGGTGGCCATGATTGTAAACAATGTTCAGATGTGAGGAGCTCCACAACCCGTGACGTCACGCGCGTTTTGTCTGCTACTTCAAGTCTTTTTTTATTAGCGTCCAAAAGTTGCAAACTTTATCGTGGATGTTCTCTACTAAATCCTTTCAGCAAAAATATTGCAATATCGCGAAATGATCAAGTATGACACATAGAATGGACTTGCTATCCACGTTTAAATAAGAAAATCTCATTTCAGTAGGTCTTTAACAGATCAGCAGTAGCCTAAATGGTGCTTGTGTGCCAAACGAGCAGCAATCATTAAAAACCTGACCTCTTCCTCGTCCAACCATGTCAGCTTCACTCGACTAATAAACACGCTTTGAACGCTAATCGTTTTATCTGTACATTTGTACAATATAGACATTTGTTAAATCTATCTTCTTAAGTCGCTATTGTTGGTAACATGCTAGCCGTTGCTGGAGTGCTTATTTCAGTGTTTTTCAACCTTTTTGGAGCCAAGGCACATTTTTGTTCATTGAAAAATGCGGAGGCACACCACCAGCAGAAAACATTAAAAATGTAAACTTGGTAGTTGATATTGACAGTAAAAAGTCATTGTTGCAATTGTTGGTTATGAATTCAAACCATAACCAACCATGCATCATTATAGCTCTTGTCTCAAAGTAAGTGTCACGACCTGTCACATCACGTCGTGACTTATTTGGAGTTTTTTGGCGCTTTCTTGTGTGTATTGTCTTGTGCTCCTATTTTGGTGGCTTTTCCTGTGGCAGTTTCATGTCTTCCTTTGAGCGTTCCCGCACCTGCTTTGCTTTAGCAATCAAGAATATTTCAGTTGTGCGGACACTATCCTTCATTGTGTGAAAATTGTTGATTGTCATGTCATTTAAAGATGTACTTTGTGGACACCGTAAGTTCCACACACTGTAAGTCTTTGCTGTCGTCCAGCATTCTGTTTTTGTTTACTTTGTAGCCAGGTCAGTTTTAGTTTTGTTTTCCATAGCCATCCCTAAGCTTCAAGGTCTTTTTCAGGGGCACTCGCCTTTTTTTTTTTTTTTTGGATTACGCATAAGATACGACGTTTAAAAAGCAATTAGCTACCTGCTAATTGATATGAAAGAGTATTACACTGTTACGCTGCCAAGCTCTAGACAGCACCGACACTCAATTTGCAGATTATAATTACTGGTTTGCATAAAATATTTTTTAACCAAAATAGGTGAAATGACATAATCTCCCACAGCACACCAGACTGTAGCTCACGGCACACTGGTGTGCCGCGCCACAGTGGTTGAAAAACACTGGCTTATATGTTTGGGTTTAAGAAAATGTAATTTGTAGCCCCATGTAAACTGCTCTTTCAAATTTGGACTCAAGGTTTAGGCTCAATACATACTGTTGACATATTTTAAGCTTTGAGGACTACGGTAGATTCTAAATTTAGACAGGTCAGGGTCACAAAACCTAATCTGGATTTGAGGGTTAAAAGTTCAAGACTTGACCTATGTCAAACGGGTAGGCAGACTATAGAAGATCAGCAAGGTCATCTTTTTATGAGTGTACATCTGACTTTTAAGATGGTGTTTTTGTGTGTGTATGTTTGTTCTAGAGCCAGACCCCATTCTGTTCTTTAATATCACAAGGGTTTGGTTTTATAAGTTACTAATCATTTTAAACTTTAAAGGCCTACTGAACTTAGATTTTCTTATTCAAACGGAGATGGCAGGTCCACTCTATGTGTCATACTTGATCATTTCGCAATATTGCCATATTTTTGCTGAAAGGATTTAGTGGAGAACATCAACGATAAAGTTCGCAACTTTAGGTCGCTAATAAAAAAGCCTTGCCTTTACTGGAAGTAGCAGAAGATGTGCGCGTGACGTCACTGGTTGTAGGGCTCCTCAAATCCTCACATTGTTTATAATCATAGCCAGCAGTAGCTAGAGCTATTCGGACCGAGAAAGCGACAATTTCCCCATTAATTTGAGCAAGGATGAAAGATTTGTGGATGAGGAAAGTTAAAGCGAGGCACAAAAAAAAAAGCGACGGCTCCGGGCGGCGGCAGTGGTAGTGTTTCAGATGTAATTAGACACATTCACTAGGATAATTCTGGAATATCCCGTATCTGCTTGTGTTAACAGTATTTTAGTGAGATTCTAAAAGTCCTGAAAGTCAGATGGCTGCGGTGAACGCCAGAGTCTCTGAGAGAAGCCATGGAGGATCCAAGATCACAGCTGCTTTTTTGACAGCTGCTGCACGAGGTCCCATAATCCACTGAAGTCTCCGGTAAGAGCTGACCTAATATCACAATTTTCCCATCCAAAAACTTGCCGGTTGACGTAGAGAAACATATTCGCTTGACCGCTCTCTGTTAAAGCTTTACAACAAACAAAGAAACACCAGCTGTGTCTCGGTGATAAAGGCAGCTGCAATCCACCGCTTTCCACCAACAGCATTCTTATTTATAGTCTCCATTATTAATTGAACAAATTGCAAAAGATTCAGCAACACAGATGTCCAAGTTACTGTGTAATTATGCGATGAAAAGAGACGACTTTTAGCCGTAAGTGGTGCCAGGCTAAAATGTCCCCTCCAACCAATAATGTCACAAACACGCGTCAACATAAGCGTCATCATTCCGCAACGTTTTCAACAAAAAACTCAGCGGGAAATTTAAAATTGTACTTCAGTAAACTAAACCGGCCGTATTGGCATGTGTTGCAATGTTAATATTTCATCATTGATATATAAACAATCAGACTGCGTGGTCGGTAGTAGTGGGTTTCAGTAGGCCTTTAAAGCTCTGAATGTCTCTGTTTTTTAAAAAACATAAAAATCTAAATAGAATTGAATGTCATCTGAATATGTGCCCCCGTAGGCTGTTGCACGACATCAGCCTCAAGCCGTGTGAGACAATCTGATGGCAGTCGCTAGCGCCGCATCTACTGATTCATCACCTTGGTGATAAGAGCGCCACACTCCCCACTTGGGTTACAGCCTGGGAAGCACTCGCCTCGGTAAGATGTCTGCTGGTGTGATGTTACTCCAGTGACTCACTCATCCACATCAGGTAATGATATCACTCACATGTATACACAATGACTAGGCCAGCATCAATAGCTGTTATTTTATATTGATGTCAACCCTGGGATTTAGAGTCGACACTTAGATGTTAATTGTTTAGAGATTGGATGTAATCATTTTTAGTAGGGATGTGCTGACCTATCAGCCACCGGTAAATCGTGAAAACGTATATGATTGTCGATTGCCTAAAAATGATGATCACAAATGCCCCTTTTGCTGATAAGGAGCTAGCTGTGAATCATGTTTCCATACACAGTGTGAAACCACTCACATTAACTAATTATAAACACCTCCATGACAGCAAATTAACTGTATTTAATTAATTACTGCATTTCTTAGTATCTTAAGTGTCATTATCACATCATATATAAGTGCTGAGTAAACTTGTGTATTATGAAGCATTTCTTTAACGATTGTAAAACTTTGAGAATATTTGAATTACGTTTATGCTAGCATGCTCTACAAAGAATTTTGAGCACAACCCAAATTGGGCGCCGCAAATATCGTTTACAGATGTTAAAGTTATGAAACACCTGTTCATGCTGTTGAATGAGAAAGTTTCTCCAAACTTTTGACTGATATTGTATACGTTCAGTAGGAGAATGGCAATTGTACGGGACTAAAGACATGATAAACAGAGAGGTTTAAATGGCAACTGTACATGACTAAATACAAAACCCGTTTCCATATGTGTTGGGAAATTGTGTTAGATGTTAATATATAAACGGAATACAATGATTTGCAAATAATTTTCAACCCATATTCAGTTGAATATGCTACAAAGACAACATATTTGATGTTCAAACTGATAAACTTTTTTTTTTTTTGCAAATGATCATTAACTTTAGAATTTGATGCCAGAAACACGTGACAAAGAAGTTGGGAAAAGTGGCAATAAATACTGATAAAGTTGAGAAATGCTCATCAAACACTTATTTGGAACATCCCACAGGTGTGCAGGCTAATTGGGAACAGTTAAGTGCCATGATTGGGTATAAAAGCAGCTTCCATGAAATGCTAAGTAATTCACAAACAAGAATGGGGCCAGGGTCACCAATTTGTAAGCAAATTGTTGAACAGTTTTAGAACAACATTTCTCAACGAGCTATTGCAAGGAATTTAGGGATTTTACCATCTACGGTCCATAAAATCATCAAAATGTTCAGAGAATCTGGAGAAATCACTCCACAGAACACTTCATTAAACCACTGTCAGTAACTACAGTTGGTCTCTACATCTGTAAGTGCAAGTTAAAACTCTGCTATGCAAAGCAAAACCCATTTATCAACACCACCAAGGAACGCCGCTGGCTTCGCGGGGCTCATGCTCATCTAAGATGGACTGATGCAAAGTGAAAAAGTGTTCTGTGGTCTGACGAGTCCACATTTCAAATTATATTTCGAAACTGTGGACGTGGTGTCCTCAGGAACAAAGAAGAAAAATAACCATCCGGATTGTTATAGGCACAAAGTTCAAAAGCCAGAATCTGTGATGGTATGGAGGTGTATTAGTGCCCAAGGCATGGGTAACTTACACATCTGTGAAGGCACCATTAATGCCGAATGGTCCATACAGGTTTTGGCGCAACATATGTTGTCATCCAAGCAACATTATCATGGACTGCTTATTTCAGCAGGACATGCCAAGCCACGTGTTACAACAGCGTGGTTTCGTAGTAAAAGAGTGCGGGTACTTTCCTGGCCCGCCGGCATGAAATTCTAAGTTAATTATTATTTGCAAAAAAAATAAAGTTTATGAGTTTGAACATCAAATATCTTGTCTTTGTAGTGCGTTCAACTGAATATGGGTTGAAAAGGATTTGCAAATCATTGTATTCAGTTTATATTTACATCTAACACAATTTCCCAAGTCATATGGAAACGGGGTTTGTACTAGCATGTAAACAAGAAATCAACAACACCAGCATAGCATGTTAACAGACGCCAACAACACCAGGATAGCATGTTAGCTGATATTTCTCAGCGTCCTGGAGGTCATTGGTTATGTCGTGTTATGATGGCACCATGACAACATTTTCAAAGCATATCATCTTGCGAGCTTCTCAATATGCTTCCTGTGAGAGACTCGCGAATCGCACTGGCGTTCACCTTCACGCTTATTAGGGGAGGTTTGAGTCATGCGGTGGCGATGAAGCCTGGAGCGCCCCTCTGCCCACCCACCGGCAGCGGGGGCTTACAGGTCCTGCCAGGAAGAGCTGGGTGTTGTTGCGTAACCATACTGTCACAGCTGTCGGCAGGCGACACTTGGATTTGCTGTCACCACAGCACAGATAGGAAAGAAGGCAGAGGATAGGAGGCCGGGGCCTGTCAGGAGGTGGTAAATAAAGCCAAGTATAGTCTTTGAGAGAGTGGTGCTTTTAGAGGAGGAAGCATCTTTTGGAAAGTTTTCGTTCCGTTTATTCTTACAAACCCCGTTTCCAAATGAGTTGGGAAATTGTGTTAGATGTAAATATAAACGGAATACAATGATTGGCAAATAATTTTCAACCCATATTCAGTTGAATATGCTACAAAGACAACCTATTTGATGTTCAAACTGATAAACATTTTTTTTTTGCAAATAATCCTTAACTTTAGAATTTGACGCCAGCAACACGTGACAAAGAAGTTGGGAAAGGTGGCAATAAATACTGATAAAGTTTTGGAATGCTCATCAAACACTTATATGGAAGATCCCACAGGTGTGCAGGCAAATTGTTGAACAGTTTTAAAACAACATTTCTCAACGAGCTATTGCAAGGAATTTAGGGATTTTACCATCGACTGTCCGTAAAATCATCAAAATGTTCAGAGAATCTGGAGAAATCACTGCACGTAAGCAATGATATTGCAGACTTTTGATCCCTCAGGCGGTACTGCACCAAAAAACGACATCAGTGTGTAAAGGATATCACCACATGGGCTCAGGAACACTTAATAAAACCACTGTCAGTAACTACAGTTGGTCGCTACATCTGTAAGTGCAAGTTAAAACTCTACCATGCAAAGCCAAACCCATTTATCAACGATATCCTGAAACGCTGCCGGCTTGGCTGGGCCTGAGCTCATCTAAGATGGACTGATGCAAAGTGAAAAAGCGTTCTGTGGTCTGACGAGTCCACATTTCAAATTATATTTGGAAACAGAGGACGTGGTGTCCTCCAGAACAAAGAGGAAAATAACCATTCATATTGCTATAGGTGCAAAGTTGAAAAGCCAGCATCTGTGATGGGATGGGGGTGTATTAGTGCCCAAGGCATGGGTAACTTACACATCTGTGAAGGCACCATTAACGCTGAAAGGTCCATACAGGTTTTGGAGCAACATATGTTGTCATCCAAGCAACGTTATCGTGGACGCCCCTGCTTATTTCAGGAAGACAAGTGTTACAACAGCGTGGCTTCGTAAAAAAAAGAGTTCTGGTCATTTCCTGGCCCGCCTGCAGTCCAGACTAGTCTCCCATCGAAAATGTGTGGCGCATTATGAAGCGTAAAATACGACAGTGGAGCCCCCGGTCTGTTGAACGACTGAAGGTCTACATAAAACAAGAATGCGAAAGAATTCCACTTTCAAAGCTTCAACAATTAGTTTCCTCAGTTCCCAAACATTTATTGAGTGTTGTTAAAAGAAAATGTGATGTAACACAGTGGTGAACATGCCCTTTCCCAACTACTTTGGCAGGTGTTGCAGCCATGAAATTTTAAGTTAATTATTTGCAAAAAAAAAAAAAAGTTTATGAGTTTGCACATGAAATATCTTGTCTTTGTAGTGCATTCAATTGAATATTGGTTGGAAAGGATTTGCAAATCATTGTATTCCGTTTATATTTACATCTAATACAATTTCCCAACTCATATGGAAACGGGGTTTGTAAATTCAAACACAAAAAATGGCGCCAAGGTGTAATAATCACAAATTCCTGAATAGTTTGATAGGGGGATGGCAAGAGTGTCCCAAGACCTTTTTTTTTTTTTAAAACAATAAAATGCAAAATGGCCTGCATCCAAATAACCTTGTGTAAGATGTCAATTTATTCCAAGCAGCTTCCTGATTCCAAATTTGCCAAGAAATGAGGCACGCAACGTTAGCACTGGGCCTGTAATTTGTTTTAGTACAAAGCATGCATCAAGTGAAATTTAAGTTTGACTAAAAAAAAGCATGACACACGTTTCACGAACATACAAAACTGTAAAAGCCTTTTTATAAATGGGGGCCTCAAAATAAAATTCTGCTTAGGGCCCCATTTTAGTCAGGAGCAGCCCTGAGAGATGTCTCATGTTATCTTGTCCAGGGATGGATTTTTACAATAATATGAGACACAGTGCATAACTTTTTAAACAATATGGGGTGTTTACAATTCCATTTTTTAAGAAACGGTTGGCGACCCGACACTGGACCCTTGTAGTTTTTTTGTTAATTAAGCGGTATCTGACTTAGTTTGTGTCTCCAGGAAGTGCTATTGTGTTCTTTATCGACTTTACATATATACTGTCATTCTGTCCAATGTAGTAGACGCCATACAACAAACTAACAGAGGGACACAAACGTTAGCCATGCTAGCATTTCTATATGCTAACATTACACTCACATTTTAACAGCGGTATTATGCTAGGTCAACATATTTGTTGAATAGAAACAACATAATCATATCACAGCTCCGAGATAGTTGGCAGAGCTCCAGGCTGAAATTTAAAGGCCTACTGAAATGAGATTTTCTTATTTAAACGGGGATAGGAAGTCCATTCTATGTGTAATACTTGATCATTTCGCGATATTGCCATATTTTTGCTGAAAGGATTTAGTAAAGAACATTGACGATAAAGTTCGCAAATTTTGGTCGCTAATAAAAAAGCCTTGCCTGTACCGGAAGTAGCAGACGATGTGCGCGTGACGTCACTGGTTGTGGCGCTCCTCACATCCTCACATTGTTTACAATCATCAGCAGCGAGAGCGATTCGGACCGAGAAAGCGACGATTTCCCCATTAATTTGAGCAAGGCTGAAAGATTTGTGGATGAGGATAATGAGCGTGAAGGACTAGGAAAAAAAAAAAAAGACGAGGGCAGTAAGAGCGATTCAGATGTTATTAGACACATCTACTTGGATAGTTCTGGAAAATCCCTTATCTGCATATTGTGTTACTAGTGTTTTAGTGAGATTATATGATACCTGAATGTCGGAGGGGTGTGGCCACAGGTGTGTTGACCGCCAGTGTCTCTGAGGGAAGCCACGCAGCTGCAGGAGGACGCAAGCTCCGCTGATGTCTATGGTAAAAGCCTACTTATTACCACAATTTTCTCACCCGACACCTGCCGGTTGACAGCTCTGTTCCATAGTAAAGATTCACCTTCGGGAATTTTTTGTGTGGCTAAAGGCAGCTGCAGTGCACTGCTTCCCACCTCCATCTTTCTACTTTGACTTCTCCATTATTAATTGAACAAATTGCAAAAGATTCAGCAACACAGATGTCCAGAATACTGTGTTATTATGCGATTAAAGCAGACTACTTATAGCTTGGATCGGACTGGAAAAAAATGTCCGCTACAACCAGAGACGTCACGCGCACGCGTCATCATTCTGCAACGTTTTCAACGGGATCTCTGGCAGGAAATTTAAAATTGCAATTTAGTAAACTAAACCGGCCGTATTGGCATGTGTTGCAATGTCAAGATTTCATCATTGATATATAAACTATCAGACTGAGTGTTCGGTAGTAGTGGGTTTCAGTAGGCCTTTAAGACATGTAGTGAAGCCTGTCTTTAAAAAAAAAAAAAAACAATTTAATGTTTAACTTAAAAAGCAAGCATTTGAGCCTCCTGTTCAAGTAATCCTGCTAAGTGAAGACGATCGCCAGGCAAAGAATCACAACCTTTGGTTGAGTGTGGACCTCAACCAAGTTACTTAGCTTGTACAGTAGGGAAGGGATTCATATGGTCCAATTCCTGAGTGGATCTCATGTTAGAGGAAGGTGGGGGGGTTAATCATTTTGCAATGCAGCCTCCTGAAAAGGATGCAAAGCGCCATTCTACATAGCAACTGACAATATAGCCAAAGTTGGAATTGCCACGAAACACATTTAAAGATATACAATACGACTGCCAATTTGTCACGTTTCATGTGTCAAGTAAACCACGACGACTTGGCCCATATTAATCCCCTTCCTTCTGTGGCTAACCGCAAACAATGCCAATCCCACTTTGCACTGGTAAAAATTCCCATGACAACATAGGTTTTTTTCCTGCACGGAAGTAAAACTGTTTCTACACAACAAGAAAAAAAGCCAAAACACAATCATCATGTGTCCCGCCAAGGGTGATCAGACACTTGGCGTGGGCTTCAGAAACAAGTGCATGAAACAGGAACTAGTGTTCGGCACCAATGCTATGAGACACAACCAAATATGTGCTTGAAATGTCTTTGCGAGCTTAATATAACTCACTGGCACGAAGCGCCGCTCCTGGCTACACAAATGTGACTCGGGACACATGACGGACTCTGTGCTGCAGCTTTATTTGACGCTAAAGAGGACATCAGAAGACAAAACAGAGATGTCCACATGAGCACATTGCTCAGACCTGGAGGGGGACAAAGAGTAGAGGAGTCACAGGGTGGGCACACGTCCCTGCTTGAAAACGCATTCAAGAGCGAATCAGCAATTCTTTGTTTGTGGGTTTAATCGGTCATATGAGGTGTCACAGGACGTCAAGACCCGGAAGGTTCTTTACACAACAAAGCAGGCTAAGAACTTCCTGACAGCCAAAGAAAATAAGATAGAATTCATGCACTTCGAGAGAGGAGAGCAGAGAATGAAAGACCTTAGAGTTTCTGTCCTCCATCCCTCCTGGATGGACGTCTAACACCCCCATCTGGTGTCTCTGAGTACTGCCGCATCACGGGTAGTCTCCCGACTTTTCGCTGTCGCCCTCGTCGTCGCCCCCTGTCCCGTTCATGGCGCTCACTCGGGCCAGCAGCAACGGCAGGTTGATGGCGCCCCCTGGCGTGTCCTCGTCCGACGAGTTTCGTGGTGGGTAAAAGCGCTTTGCTTTAGACAGAAAGTCCTCAGCGATGTCGAGATACAGCAGGCGATCCTGCCAGCAGAAAGTTACATTTACAAGTATTAGTCAGGATTAGTACCTCGCAGGATTTATTTGGGATTGTTGTGGCTTAAGTATTGCCTAATAATTTCCAGCAGCTTTTTCAGCAAGTTGCGGCTAAAGTTGCAACATTTAGAGCAGGGGTGCCCATTACATCGATTGCGAGCTACCGATCGATCGTGGAGGGTGTGTCAGTCGATCGCAAACCAAGCATTAAAAAAATAAATCTAAAAATTTGTGATCATCAATCTTTACAATGACGTCACTTTCGTCACTTGATTGACATTCACGGCACCCGGGGGTCTTCTGAGATGACGCTGGCTGCTGTCAAATTATTATTAAGAAAACAGGAGGGGGCTTCACGGTGGAAGAGGGGTCAGTGCGTCTGCCTCACAATACGAAGGTCCTGCAGTCCTGGGTTCAATTCCAGGCTGAGGATCTTTCTGTGTGGAGTTTGCATGTTCTCCCCGTGAATGCGTGGGTTCCCTCCGGGTACTCCGGCTTCCTCCCACTTCCAAAGACATGCACCTGGGGATAGGTTGATTGGCAACACTAAATTGGCCTTAGTGTGTAAATGTGAGTGTGAATGTTGTCTGTCTATCTGTGTTGGCCCTGCGATGAGGTGGCGACTTGTCCAGGGTGTACCCCGCCTTCCGCCCGATTGTAGCTGAGATGGGCGCCAGCGCCCCCCGCGACCCCGAAAGGGAATAGGCGGTAGAAAATGGATGGATGGATGGATGACCGAGAGGAGGGCAAGAAACACCTTTTATTTCAACAGACTCTCGCCATACCTGCTGTCAAAACTCTAAAAACAGACTGCACAGTTGCTGTCTTCATAATAAAAGCACTGCTTCATCCTGCCCTCGTTAACAAAATAAGAGTCTCAGAAAGCTAGCGTGCACAGGATAGCAAGCTACGGAGTTTACAGCCAATGTATTTCTTGCAAAATGTATAAAAACAAGTATGGAAGCTGGACAAATAAGATGCCAAAAACTAACCACTTTCATGTGGTATTGGACAGAAAGGAGGACTTTTTTTTTCCTCCATTCGAAAATGTGGACGTTGTCAGCACCACAGTCTGATTCCAATCAATGCAAGTCATCAGATTCAGGTAATACACCAACTTATAATCTTGTCTTCATGAAGCAAAGGAATCTATATGTGTTAAACATGCTTATGTTATAATTAAACACCTTTAACGTGTTAACCAAAACGTCTCTTTCATAAATAATTAAATATAAATTGTATATATATGAATGAGGTAGATTCCTTCGACTTGGTCAATTGAAAAGTAGCTCGTCTGCAGAAAAAGTGTGGGCACCCCTGATTTAGAGGCTTTTTTTGTCAATGATATTAAAGCAAATCGTGATTTTTGGGATTTGTTGTTCCTTGTAACCTCCAAAAAGCACAGGATATCAACACAATTTGGAAAACAAATACCGTATTGATTTTAGGGGTTTGAATCTCTGGCCACCTAACGATTCTATCCGATTCCTAGGGTGACAACTGGATTCACAATCGATTCCCAATTCAACACGATTCTTTTTTCAAACTAGTCCTCGCAATGTATCATTTGAGATTAGGGTTGGCTGCCGATATTTGCCAAAAAATCTGTTTCGGCAAGGCACAGGAAAATGCAGATCCAGATCCAGTTTTTGAAAAGTCCGGTCCGTGTTTTCCAACTCACCAATTTAAATAAAATGTCAGCTGTGTGGGATTATTTTACCCAACAAAACGAAAAGGATGAAGAGGTGGAGTGCAAAACATGCCACAATAAAGTCAAGCGTGGTGGTAAAGTTGTAAGACATTTTAATGACTCTTGCGAGTGAGAGGCTTTTTAGCACTCATAGATGAACACAGGAGCAGGCTGACACCTGAGCATTTTGAAGTGCTCGTCTTTGTTAGAAAGAATCTCCCCATTATGCTTGGACTTCAATTGTTTGCCCCCCCTGACTGGGGCAAACATTTGAAAGGAGTGTGTAGATAGTTTTTTTTTTAAGTTTACACCTGTTCAAGAGCAAGTATTGATGCTGAGTTATAGACATTTTATCCCACTCAGGTTGTTTGTGTGTTTTGCTTTTTAAATAATGTTTACAGCATTATTTGCACTTTATACTGTTCACTTTTTTACTGTTTAATGATGCCATTTCTGTTTGTCATGTATAATTTTTTCTATTTTGTGTTTATCCTTGAATACCAACCATTGTGTATTATTCAAACTCACCTAATTCAGCTGGCTAGTTATCAAGAGTACTAAAACCCTTTTCAACATGAATCTGACAACTAATTAGGCTAAATAACTTTAAACTTTAATACATGCTCGGATAGGCCAGTACTGGCCAGTATCGGCCAGTATCGGTATCAAATCGGAAGTGCAAAAACAATATCGGTATCGGATCGGAAGTACAAAAACCTGGATCGGGACATCCCTATTTGAGATAATAATTATAATGAAACTTTTTCAAAACAGGATAGAAAATCTCCTTATGGTTGCACAAAGATTGCCTAAAAAACATCTTGAACATTTTGAACTGATTTAGAATCGGGGTGATTAAGAGTTGCGATTTGGATGTGCGTATTCAGAGCGCATCTCGTCAGCGCTTCAGCGTCGAGCAGATAGGCGTTTAGCAGGGGAGCAACGCACTCCTCCCAAATTATACTAAACACTTCCAAGTCAAATACTTTCTAAACATCACTATGAGCCCGTTGACCTTATAGAAACAAACTGCAGCTCAGCTCACTCGCAGTCCTGGCTTTAGGTGAAGGCTAGTTAGCTTTTAGTGTAACCTTAGCTCATTTTGCTGTGTGTGCGTGTGTTACGGACAGTGTTGATTGAGATGTGTTGAAGCAGCAAAAAAGGACATGTTAAAAGAAGAGTTTCTGTCTCTGATAGTGTATATATTAATGTAAGTGCATCATTAAGCCTACATGAACTCCATGGTGTTTAGGGATGAATAGTATCTACTATTGCTATTGTACTATTTTTCAGCCATAGTTACATTAATCATTAGTAATGTAGCAGCCTAGTTTTGAATGGCAGGGTCCCTGCTATCACATGTTGATACAAATATAACATTTACATAATAAAAAAAATCAACTACAGGCTTCCCCAATGCTGTAATAAATTAAGCATGATGACTTGACTTGAAACTGTTTAATGTTACACTTTTTATATGTAGAAGAAAAGTTGTGTCATTTTATTTCATTTAAGCAACAACTTGAGGCAGCTTAATGTGGATTAACGTGGGCAGAATTATTATTGTGTTCCCAATGTTAAAAGGATCAAGCCATTGTTTTACAAATTTGGTAAATAAATAACCCCGAAATTTATATTTTTTTGTTTTCTTACTGTACCGAAAATGAACCGAACTGTGACCTCCAAACCAAGGTACGTACCGAACCGAAATGTTTGTGTACCGTTACACCCCTACTAGTTACTGATGAGCGACAAGCAGCAAAATAGTGAGCAGACATGGACAAAAAAAAGGGTATATGATGGAAATATCAGGTCCAAAGCCATGGTAAATTGATCCCCTCACAAGTCTATTTTTTCACAATGAGCTGTCTTCACAGGATCAAAAAACTAGGTGGAGCTTCACTTCCATGATTAGACTACAGTTATGGTGCATTGATAACATAAAATTTATATTGTTACTGTGACTGCTTTTTAGTCAGTTGGGATAAAAGCTCAGCAGAAATGAAAAACGGTAGACAGGAACTTATTCTCAAGTCACTTTTAACAGCAGGTCTGCCGTCAAACCATGTCAAGACACCTTCTTAAACCAATCACACTCTGCCGGCTTAAAAATTAAAGTGCTATACATTACATATAACTACAGTAACAAAATAAAAATGGCTTACAATAAATTCATGCTTTGTCAAAGATGTTTTGTAAAGTAATCTGATATTTCTACCTAAATAAATGCTAGTGCATAGTACAGAATATAGCGGGAATTTTTGTTGCAGGCTGAAATAATGTGTATATTGTTTTATTACATGTTCTGGTTGATACTCCGCAATTACATAATGATTAGCAGGCTAAACATTAGACTTAATTATTAAAAAGAGAAGGTTACAACATTTTCATGCAGAGATACGAATACCACTAACTTGTTCAATATTTAATGTATACAATATCAGAAGCATTTATTCAGTTAAAAATACCGCAGATATTACCAAACATCGTTGAGGATCAAAGCATGATCGTAACAATCCACATTGTGTTGTTAATTCTTGAAACTGGTTTCTAAACATGGTGTAGTTCCTCTCCTTTGAATGCAAATGCTCCTAAAGTAGGAATATAAATACTATATTCCAACAAAATATGGGAAGACACCAACGCACTGCACAAATATATTTTTTAAAATGTTCATTAAAAACGTGTTTGTTTTTTGTGTTAAGCTGTTTAAAAAAGCACAGTGTTTAAAAAATATTTAATTAAAGTAAACTAATTGTTTAGTCATGGTATTAAAAACCTAAACATGATCTGTCCAGAAGAACACTTATTAATGAGGAAAAATTGGGTCTATCTGTGATTAATTTTGAGTTGACTATGAAAAATGTGATTAGTCGCAATTCATATTTTAATCATTTGACAACCCTAATTATAGAAAGAAACATCACCAAAGGCTTCCTTATTGTCCACTTTCTGCTCTGTTGTACACTAATTGTAGACATTCTCTATATTTATTTCATACTTGAAAAGTGTTTTTGTCCATTTTAAACATTCATATATGTTCCATCACATTAAAAGCATTTATACAAACAATCCATAGGGCACATTTTTGTTGGTAAATTATTGACATTGAGATTATTGTCACACTTCAACATCTACAACATGTAAATGCTGACTCTGTGATACAACAGCATTGCAAATGAAAATGTGTTCTTATTTGCCTTACCCACTAAAAAAGTAAATGTTTTTATACTACATTACCCATAAGTCTTAGAGCTGTGGTCCTGAACAGTGTCTTTGATCATTAAAATAGTTGATATGTTGTTGCACAGGAAACAAACAATTTTGAGTAAACAGTTGACGTGTGTGTTTGAGGGCACCCCCAGAGACAAATTGGATATGTCTACCAAATAATGGAAAAGGACTCAAATGTGGTTCTTTGGCTTCAAATGTGGACTGTAAATGGAGGCTCATGAACACTCATTGCCCACTTCAGATGTTAACTTTTAGCGCTGTATGGGTAACACAGGTGGTACATGGGCGCCATCTAGTGGTACTCAGGAACACACCAGATGTTGTGTTTTATACCATAAAAAATAAGCCAATTTCAAATGTATGAACCAATGAGACGCTGAAATTAACTTGCTGAGTACTAGGAACACGTTGAAAGCTAGTGAACCTCGATTGTAAGTGGAGGGTGGTACAGGGGTGCCCGACACTTTTTCAGCAGGCGAGCTATATATATATAGCAGCATCCCACACATGTGCACGACCACACGGCGTCATAACAGAGCGACGGGGGCTATATATATATATATATATATTAAATTGGGGCTGCGAATCTTTGGGTGTCGATTCGATTCAATATCGATTCTTAAGGTCGCGATTCGATAATATATCGAATTTTTTCGATTCAACGCGATTCTCGATTCAAAAACGATATTTTTCCGATTCAAAACGATTCTGTATTCATTCAATACATAAGATTTTAGCAGGATCCACCCCAGTCTGCTGACATGCTAGCAGAGAAGTATATATTTTTTTAAAAAGCTTTTATAATTATAAAGGACAATGTTTAATCAACTGATTGCAATAATGTATATTTGTTTAACTATAAATGAACCAAAAATATGACTTATTTTATCTTTGTGAAAACATTGGAGACAGTGTGTTGTCAAGCTTATGAGATGCGATGCAAGTGTAAGCCACTGTGACACTATTGTTTTTTTTCAAATTTTTTATAAATGTCTCATAATAATGTAAATGAGGGATTTTTAATCACTGGTATGCTGAAATTATAACTAAAATTGATACTGTTGTTGATAATATTAATTTTTGTTTCACTACTTTAGGTTTGTTCTGTGTCATGTTTGTGTCTTCTCATTTGCTCTGTTTATCAGGTTTGGTTTTAGAATTTGATTGCATTGTTATGGTATTGCTGTGTAGTGGTTTGTTGGATGGATAAAAATAAAAATTAAAAAACGATTTAAAAAAAAAAAGAATCGATTTTAAATCGCACAATGTATTCGATTCGAATCGATGTTTTCCTACACCCCTAATATATATATATATATATGTATATATATATATATATATATATATATATATTTTCTAAATTTCTACCGCTAGTCCCTTTTGGGGTCGCAGGAACCTATCTCAGCTACAATCGGGCGGAAGACGGTGTACACCCTGGACAAGTCGCCAACTCATCGCAGGGCCAACACAGATAGACAGACAACATTCACACTCACTTTCACACAATAGGGCCAATTTAGTGTTGCCAATCAACTATATATATATATATATATATATATATATATATATATATATATATATATATATATATATATATATATATATATGTGTATATATATATATATATGTTTATTTAGCCGTTTTTGTTAAAAATTTAAAGGTGTACAAAATACATGCATATAAATTTCTCTCTTTCACGAACACAAGAATATAAGTTGGTGAATTACCTGATTCTGACGACTTGCATTGATTGGAATCAGACAAGATTCACAGTAGTGCTGACAACTTCTACATTTTTGATTTTACATTGTGGAGGAGAATAAAAGTCCTCCTTTCTGTCCAATACCCAATGAAGTGGTTGGTTTTGGCATCTAGTTTGTCCAGATTCCATACTCGTTTTTATACACTTTTCAAGAAATACATTGATGGAAAATTCCGTGGCTTGCTAGCTTGTTTGCGCTAGCTTTTTGAGACTCTTATTTTTTTTTTGCACAGGAGGGATGGAGCAGCACTTTTATTGTGAAGACAAGAAACGGTGCGGTCAATCTTTAGGGTTTTGACGGGAGGTACGGTTGAAATAAAAACTGTTTCTCGACGGTCTTTTTTACCTTCACACAGAGTTCCCGGAAGCCAGCATAATTTCACAAGATCCTCGGGTGCCACAAATGTCAATCAAGTGACGAAAGTGATGTCATAGTGAAGATTTCTGATCACAAATTTTTAGGTCTATTTTTCAATGCCTGGCTGGCGGTCAACTGACACACTGCGATCGACAGGTAGCTTGCGATCGACGTAATGGGCACCCCTGAGGTAGTATCATGAGTAGAACTAAAAAAATGTTTTAATTTTCACTGTTGATGCTTTTGCATTGCTAAAAGCAGGTATTAATATGATTTACAGTCAGTAATGATGAAATAAAACTCACATGATGTTTGAGCGGTACAATTTGGACATGGAAAAGCGAACATTGCGCCTGATACTAAAAAGTAGACACGCGTGCTTCTCACCAGAATGAAGAGGTATCTTTCCGGCGGCGCTTCCCCGCTGTTAAAAAGGGAAGTCTCGGAATGGAGCGTCTGCAGCAAAGAGCGCGCGGCCGCCGCGTTGCGCATGCGGTCGAGCGAAGCGCCGGCAGACACGTTCAGCAGCGAGTCGGCCTCCGCCATGAAGCCTAGAACAAGAACGTCAATTCGTACGAATCGGTCTTCTAGTGCGTTAAAAAAAAGTGTGATTCAAAAAAAAAGATGCGTGCTCTCACCAAGGTTTTCCAAGAGGGTCTTCCACTTGTCTCGGACTTCCCTGCGAGTGTCTCTCATGGCCTCAATGTCCACACTTAGACGACGATAACCCTTAAGCACAGCAAGCATGACAAAGCTGCGAGCCTCGCATGGTGTTTTTTAGTTTTTACAACATACCGTAGTTCCAACACGCGTCTTGTTGCGGGCCTGCAGGAGGGAGTACAGCGCTCGGTCGTCATCCCTCTCCGTGTGGCTGGGGTCCCCCGGCTCGCTCCACAGATTAGTCTCCTCATCACGACGTTTCTGGACTTCCCGGCTGAAATATTCCAGCGGATCCGGGTTTCTTGGACACATTAATGTAGATTTGATTATTAATAATGAAGTCAACACATTTTGCTATATTCATATGAAAAAATAAAATTATTTGATATAAAAAATGTCAATAAAACAGAACTAAATATTTCTTGAATGTATTTTAGTTTAAATATATCTAAAACATTTATTACATAATTATACATCAATATATATCAAATAAAAATATTGAATTCAAACAAAATAAAATATAATTGAAATATACATTATATATTAAAAACCTTTTGTAATAAAAAATCCATACATTTAAAATTAATCTAAAAGTGAAAAATATATTTCAAAATTAGAAATAAAACAATAAAAACATAAATTTTATATTAACACTAATATTTTAATAAAATAAAAAAATACATACAAATATTGATCTAAGAAAAATATATTAAAAATAATATAACTATGAAGTAGTATTATGAAAAATACATAATTATTAAATTGCATACAATATTTTAAATATTCTTAATTACTACGACTCTTGACACGTAGGTCAAGTATTAAATTCGCAGTTACCTTTTTTTTTATTAAATTAGGATAAAATATAATCCATTTAATTGTATTTATTTATTTTTTTAGTAGTTAATTTTGGACATGTTAAAACAAAGCAAAATAAATAATATAAAAGGAAATAATCTTAACATTACAGTAAAGTACAGAAAAAGAAACAAAGACTTAACAATGAAAACACATGAAAAAAGAAAACAATACGATTAGGTTTTTTCATATCCAATATGGAGTTCATTACCATGAATTGATCAAGTTGAAAAACTTATTGGGGTGTTACCATTTAGTGGTCATTTGTACGCAATATGTACTGTACTGTGTGATCTACTAATAAAAGTTTCAATCAAAAGTTGGGAGAAGTAAAAATTATGTATCTATATGTTATTCCGCTTATACAACAGATAATGAGAAAATATATTTATATGTTTTATATTAACACATATTCGTAACAAAAACATGTTAGTAAAATGTAATAAATACACAAGTTGTTGTACAAATCTGTTTAAGACAAATCTATTTAAACTATTTCTAAAAATGTTTACAAAAACCTAAAACATCTTAAAAAAAAATTTAAATCTCAACAAAACACATACTTGCACTTTCATATATTTTATATTAGCACGAAAAATAACTAAAATAAATGTAAAAATACAAATTTTAAATTGGGTACATTAGTCTTTACATTACTATTTTGACCAGTAAGTTAAACTTTGTAATAAAACCAGTTGGTTAACTCATTTTTTGAATTAAAACTAAATAAGATGAATTTATATATATATTTTATTTTAATACATACTTATAACAAAAAAATAGTTATTCAAATGTAAAGAAATACATAAATGTAATTTTGTTTATACAAGTTTAGGACAAATCTAAACTATCTTAAATCAAAAATGTTTATAAAAACCTAAGACATCTTAAAAAATAGAATCCAAACAAGATCAAATGTATAATTTTTGCGTGTTTATATATTGTATATTAGTACAAAAAATTATTGAAATAAAATGTAACATTACAAATAATTAAATTGCAAACAATACTTTAAATGTCCAACTATTTTGACCTGTAAATTAACCATTGGACTAAAACAGCAGTCTGTTCACTTTTTTTTTTAAATACATGGGACATACTAACTGAAGGAAATCAAACTAGGATCTTTTGTGTTACAGGCCACATTTTTACCCACTCATACACTTTATACAGGAAGCTTTTCCCGCCAAATCTGAGTGCACATTTACAGGAGCATTACGGTAATATTAAAAAAGCGGTCTTACGGTATCAAGGGCTGCTTCTCGTCGTCGTCATCGCTGTCGGCACAGCAGTAGCAGAAGCACCGCATGCAGAACTTGGAGAACGCCGCGCCCATTGATGCAGATTATCCCCTAAAACAAAAAAAGTTAACACCTCGCTGGTCCCTCAGCTGCTTCGAACCAAGACCACCTCGCTCTTTCACATCCTAAGTGGACACCAACAGGCACAGTGTTGAGGATGAGGAAGGGCCAGAGGGAGGCCTGATTGTTGCCAAAGTTTACCTCATCTTTAGCTTCCCATGGTCCAGGATGACGAGGTGGATCCTGCAGGTGGAGAGGCCAGAGAGGGTCTGCAGACCAGCACTCAACTCACTAAAGCAACATTTCACACACCCATTGGCCCGGCAGATAGTCACAGCCGTGTCATGTGAGCGAGCCGCATCATCATCATCATCATCATCATCAACCTCCCGCCTCCATGTTATTCACATTGTCCTCTGAGGACATTACTTTTCTTTAAGTAAACCCCATAAACTGGCTCTTTTAAACACACGTGTCTACAAAATAAGTCTTACCCCCCAGGGTCCGAATCTACAGCACAGCCCGCCTCCATTCCCATTTATGGCATGTGAACACCCCTCTCAACTCACATGGCTTCATTGAGGATTGCTGCAATCCTGATGCGTCACCTGCTCGGCTAACACGAGCTAATCACTAGCATCTGCGCGTGCAACAAGATGGCCGCTGGCTCTTGACGAAATGTCAGTGCAGGAATGCATACATAAAGCACATCTCTGCTGGGGAACATCACACGCTTTACACAAAAGGCTCAGAAAGGATACACTTCAATTTCTTATAGCTGATGTTTTTTTTTTTTTCTATTCCTGTTCCGCGGACAAACATTTCTTGAGAAGACAACGTGTCGCTTGACTGATAAGCAGAACAAATGATCTAATGTCAACTATGAGCTACTTGGTACCAAAAGCTGAGCCCTCAACCACAGTATCACTGCCATCTTTGTGTGGGGTCTTTCAAAATCACTGGTTCTTTTGAGGACATAAAGCCATACTTGAAGCTTTCAGGTTAAAGGCCTACTGAAACCCACTACTACCGACCACACAGTCTGATAGTTTATATATCAATGATGAAATATTAACATTGCAACACATGCCAATACGGCCTTTGTAGTTTACTAAATTGCAATTTTAAATTTCCCGCGAGTTTCTTGTTGAAAACGTCGCGGAATGATGACGCGTACACTTGACGTCACGGACCGTCAGGAAATATTAGTTCTGCACCACTAGCGGCTAAAAGTCGTCTGCTTTAATCGCATAATTACACAGTGTTTTGGACATCTGTGTTGCTGAATCTTTTGCAATTTGTTCATTTAATAATTGAGACTATAAAGAAGAATGCTGTTGTTGAAAAGCGGTGGATTGCAGTTGTCTTTAGCACTGAGACACAGCCGGTGTTTCTTTGTTTGTTGTGAAGCACAGCAGTCAAGCGAACATGTTTTCTCTACGTCAACCAGCATGTTTTTGGATGGGGAAATTGTGATATATATCTTACCGGAGAAATCAGTGGATTATTCGTCGTCCTGCAGCAGCTGTCGACCTCGAGGTATGTCTTTACAATCTTTAAAATCTCAATAAAACACTATTAAAACAATAAGCAGATAAGGGATCTTCCAGAATTATCCTGGTAAATGTGTCTAATTACATCGGAAATGCTCACGCTGCTGCCGCCCGGAGCCGTCGCTTTTTTTTTTTTTTTCCCCTAATCCTTCACTATCAATATCCTAATTTACGAATCTTTCATCCTCGCTCAAATAATGGGGAAATTGTCACTTTCTCGGTCCGAATTGCTCTTACTGCTGGTGGCTCCCCTTATAAACAATGTGAATATGTGTGGAGCCCTGCAACTCGTGACGTCACGCGCACATACTTCCGGTAAAGGCAGGGCTTTTCTATTAGCGACCAAAAGTTACAAACTTTATTGTCAATGTTCTGTACTAAATCCTTTCAGCAAAAATATGGCAATATTGTGAAATGATCAAGTATGACACATAGAATGGACCTGCTATTCCCGTTTAAATAAGAAAATCTAATATCAGCAGGCCTTTAATGACTTTAGTTACTGACCGGTACGTTTTTATTTGATTTTTCCAACTGAACTCCTTTGTTCCGCAAACCAACAGGGTTGTTGCTCTGACGCACAACAAACAATAACTTACGTTTTTGAAGAGAATTACATGCGAATTTGACCAATTTCACTTCAAAATACCCCAACAGACTCTTGGATGGTTCCAGCTAAAGAAGAAACAATGTTCTTCTTACGACACTAGAAAACAATGCCCAAAGGCTTAAGACTACATGCAAAGAGAAGATATTTTGACTGCCACTACCATGACCATCTTGGGTCAAAAAGTCATTTAAAATAAACAGAATTCTTGTTGTAACCTGGACTTGTACAGTGGAATTTCATTTTACAAACTTAATTGGTTCTTGAACAGGGTCCGTAAATTGAATAGTTTGTATGGTAAAGAAAATTCCCCCATAAGATTGTAAATAATAATGTGTTCCAGGCTTGATAAGTCTATATTTTAGTTTGTACACTTTGAGTACAATATGAAGTACTATACAGTACTGCATAGCAAACATATCTAAAATCCTTAATTTAACAACCATATTGCTACAGTTAAACATTTAAAAAGTAATATCCACATACAGTGCATTATCGCCAAAGGAGCTATCATTTAAAATCAAGTGCTCTTTTGCTAAGACACAGAACAAACAACCCCTGAAGGTTTGCAAACTAACCAGCTGAGCAAGCGACATATTTTGCATGGAC
The DNA here is from genome assembly GCF_033978795.1 of Nerophis ophidion. NCBI lineage: Eukaryota > Metazoa > Chordata > Actinopteri > Syngnathiformes > Syngnathidae > Nerophis > Nerophis ophidion. The sequence continues at coordinate 15,025,260 of NC_084617.1, forward strand.
TTTTGACTCCAACTACCACGGCCATCTTGGGTCCAGTTGCTGTTAAAAAACAATAGGGTTTTTTCTGGGACATTTCAATCAGAATGAGCTAGAGTGAAGTCCACAAGTATTTGCACAGCCTGCAATTTTCCAAGTTCTCCAATTTAGAAATTAGGGATTGATTGATTGATTGATACTTTTATTAGTAGATTGCACAGTACAGTACATATTCCGTACAATTGACCACTAAATGGTAACACCCGAATAAGTTTTTCAACTTGTTTAAGTCGGGGTCCACGTTAATCAATTCATGGTAAGGGAGAGGTCTGAAATGTTCATCAAATATGTATTTCCGCTGTTAGAGAGATAATCTAAAAAGAAAAATCCGGAAATCATATTGTATGATTTTTTTTAATGATTTATTTATATGTTACTGGGGTTCATAAGTATTTCCACACATGAGAATCCGAAAGAATTTTGACTCTCAAAGAGCTGTCAGCCTACCCTAAAAAAAGTCCACCTTGACCCCACAACTAATCACTCACCCACCACCTCTTAGATCTTATCTAAGTCACGTGTGCAGCCCACAATCAGTCTAAGTCCAACTGCTACCATGGGCAAGACCAAAGAGCTGTCAAAAGCAGGGATGGGAATGAAGATTTACAAAATCAGCTGAAAAGGTTTTAATCCTAAAACACCGCTTTGTGGAAGGCCGCTGAGTGCACTCGCCTGCTAGGGGGGTCTGGGGGCATGCCTCCTCAGAAAAAAATTGAAATCTATGCTAGTTTAGGATGCATTTCCTGCTATTTTGAGTCAAAATCTAACAATATTCTCCTGACCAAGATTTCACATTTATTAGCAAATATTTTCATAAAAATGTATCATGTGATGAAATTTATTTAGACAAGTTTACACATATATCAAATTATTGCACACTTTTGGATTACAGACAAAAATAGGCCTACAAATGGATTAACCAGAATTCAAAATATAAAAATTTTGAAATACATAAGATCGTATATTGTACCTCTGAATGGACTCGTCTGTCTTAGATTGGTGTGAGAGGAGCCGAGTCGGAGGTGGGGGGCTTCGATAGTTGACTTGAGGCTGCATTTGTGACGATGTTTGACTTCAGCTTGAAGGCAGATCCCAGTGAAAAATTACTTCTCCGTAAACTCACTTTACTTAGATGCCTTTCGCGTGGTCAAAGAGTGCCACCTTTCCCCGAGATCCCATAGTTCACAATGTCCTTGCAATACAAGCACTGAGCACGTCCCGGTTCATCGCACTTTGCAATGAAATCGCTGATCAGTTTGTCTACTTCTACGATATTGTTGTTAATCTTCACCTTCAGTTTGATAGATATATCGAGCCATGCCCAGTTCCACTTGTTTCTCACGCCCTTATTGATATATTTCGCTAATGAAGCATTCCTATCTTGAATAAGTTTAACCATGTCTGAAACGGTTTTGTCAATAAAGAAACGTGTTAATTGAGAGCTACTGCGTTTTTTTTCCAGATTAGTCGCCGATAAACACAATCAATATAAACAGAATACGAGTTCGGAAACGCTCAGGATCAGGGACTAGATATTGTCGGCAAACGACTCGTGCAGACGTCTATAACGGGCAATGTCATTGGTGCAGACGCCTGTAACGGGCAATGTCATTGGTTGATGTCGTCAGTTGACAGTAGAGCTAGCCAATCTGGTGCCTTCACACATTGGCATTATATTATATAAATGACCCTGGCGGGCGCCAAAATCGACGGAATTCCCATCCCTTCAAAAGGGCCAGAGACAAAATTGTAGAGCTTCAAAAAGCTAGAAAAGGCTATGGAACAATTGGGAAGCAGCTTGGTGAGAATAGATCAACTGTTGCAGCAATTATTAGAAAATGGAGGAGGCTAACATAACTGCTAATCTACCTCAGACTGGGGCTCCATGTAAGATCTCTATTCGTGAGGCATCACTGATAAGAAAAGTGAGGAATCAGCCCAGAACTACACGGATGGAGCTGGTGAATGACTTGAAGAGAGCTGGGACCACTATTTTCGGCGTAGTGGTTAAAATCATGCATCTCACAGATGATTCCCCTGCTTAAGTCAGCCCATGTCCAGGCCCATCTGAAGTTTGCCTATGGCCATCTGGATGATCCAGAGGAGTCATGGGAGAAAGTCATGTGGTCAAATGAGACATAAATAGAACTTTTTGGTATAAACTCCACTTGTTGGGTTCGGAGGAAAAAGGATGAGTATCATTTATCCCAAGAACATCATCCCAAAGGTGAAGCATGGGGGTAGAAACATCATGCTTTTAGGGTTCTTTTCAGCAAAGGGGACAGGACGACTGCACTGTATTAAGGAGAGGATGAACGGGGCCATGTATTGAGAGATTTTGGCCAAAAACCTCCTTCCCTCAGTCAGAGCATTGACGACGGTTCGTGGCTGGGTCTTCCAACATGAAGCACACAGCCAGGATAACCAAGGAGTGGATCCATACGTGGATCCATACGAATCATGTCAAGGTTCTTGATTTGCCTAGCCAGGTTTAAGACTTAAATCCAATAGAAAATATTTGGAGGGAGCTGAAACTTCATGTTGCTCGGCGACAGCCCCAAAGCCTGACAGATCCAGAGAAGATTTGTGTGGAGTGGGCCAAAATCCCTGTTGCCGTGTGTGTAAAAAACCTGGTGAAAAACTATAGGGAACCTTTGACCTCTGTAATTGCATTCTGCACTAAATATTAACACTGATGTTCTCATGTGAGCAAATACTTATGAACCCCAGTAACATACAAATAAATCATTAAAACAAAAATCAAACAATGTGATTTCCAGATTTTTCTTTTTAGATTATGTCCCGAACAGTGGACTACATCTATGATGAACATTTCAGACCTCTCCCTAATTTCTAAGTGGGAGAACTTGCAAAATTGCAGGGTGTGCAAATACTTGTGGACCTCACTGTAAGAACTGTTTACTTTTAACCTAGCCCAGCAATAGTGTGGTAAGGATTAGTAACCCTGTCATAAAAATTGTTGACAACTGGCCCAGAAATAAAAAGCAGGACTTTATAACCAGGAAATAATCCTTTTATTAGACAGTAGATAAAAACGAACAACCAGCTGGTCAGTTAGAATTTGTATGACGCTGTAAACGACGTGTAAACCGTGTGATGTGTGTGACTGTACTAAAAAAAGAGCGTGTGGAATAAAATGAAAAGCACAATAATCATCAAAATAAAAAAGGACGTCTCGGCAATAAAGGCACCAATATATTTTTGATACGGCTCATTGTTTTCTTTTGACATTTTTTCACACTCACATGTCTGATGACAGAGGAACAGAGTGTTCCCTGTAGCAAGGCATCACATGATCAACACTCACAGAGAGCAACTATAATTTGCCACATAAAAGATAGCATGATAAAAAAAAAAAACGAAAACTAAGTGAAATGAATAACGAGCTCGCTACAAGGCCACTTGATGTCTTTAGCGTGCCCCCAGCATCCTGATGTTCTGATTAGCTCAAAAGAACAACCAGGATGCAGCTTTAGTGCCTGGTGGACACGGTACTGAGGCCACTAATGGGCACATTAATCCATCCATTTTCTACCGATTGTAGCTGGGCACATTAATGTTCCACCTTTTTTTTATTTTTACAATCATCAAAACCTTTCAAATATTTAACTTGATGGACTCAGGCTCTAACAAATAATATCAGATCATTTTCACTACTTCTCCGACGACAAATGACTTACGCAGACTCTTTTTTTGCGTTTTTTTGGGGCCGGAAGGTAAGCACAGATATGTGGTGTCTCCCTCTTGTGGCCAAGTGGAAAACCCTCAGCATGCAAGTGTCGGCTGTCTTGTCGCTAAACAGCAACATTGTGACACACAAAAAAATCGAGCTTCTGTGCAAGAAAGGTTAAGGCTCAGCAGGGAGAAGTCTTTTTGTAACAAGCCAGGAGGAGCAAAGCTTCTGACAACCGTGTCATTGCCCCTCCCCGCGGGACGCTATGTGTGTTTTCGGTGTGTCCTCAGAAAAGGCAACCTTTTTCATCCCCTTTTTTTTTTTTTTAAAACAATGGATGAGTTGCAGTGACACCTCCTGTCCAGCGGTGGGCACTGTGTCATCCCAAGCGTCAGCGCTGGGGGTTGCAGTGCATGGCGGGCCGCAGGTCTGCGATGCGTTGGCGCAGGTGGTACATGAACTCGAACATGGTGGCGGCAAGACTCTGGTGGATGAGGTAGCGGGGTAGTCGACCCTGACAGGAAGGAAATGCTTGGTGTTTGCGAGTGTGGATTATGGTGTTTAACAGTATTTATGTCCATACAGACGCCAAACATGAGAAAAATAATAATCTCCCTCCATCCACTTTGTATAGACTCAAAGGATTGTTAAAAAAACAAGTACCACATTTTTCAGACTATTGCACACTTAAAATCCTTTAATTTTCTCAAAAATCAACGCATTATCGCCACGTGTTTCTCATATTTAGATTATCTCTGGTTGTGCTGAACGAACTCAAAGGTATTATATTTGGTAAACAGCGTAATGATAAGTGTGACCAGTAGATGGCAGTCCCTCATGTGATACATGTGAACTGCAGGCTGACACCTGTTCAATAAATGACACTAGCAAGTACTCGGAAGCAAGCAACATCAAAACGTTGATGTTTCTTTGAGAACATAGAACATTACACACGGCACTCAAACATCTGTCACAATGTTTTAGTACTACTTTGGTAAGCTACGAAGCTGCACCGCTTGAGGGATTGTTGAAGCATAACGGCTACCGTAGTCAGACATACGGTGCTTCAACATATGGTTATAGATATGGTGTGTGGAGAAGGACTCCGAAATGGCACCTATTAGGAGACATTATCTGACGTTTTGATAAGGAATAATGTGCAAAACCAACTTTTCTTACATATTGGTACCAGCTGATGTGTATTTAAAAGCTGCAAAAGTCCCAAAAATGTGTGCGTGTCCAACAATGTAGCCTGCGCAGACGTCACAGTCAATAAGCTCCTTATTTTTTTCCTATCCTCTTGTTGTGGGGCATTCATTCCCCGCTGTTGCCATTTCTAATATTAACTAGTATACTGTTCTAACTTATATCTGTCAGTAGACTCGCTGTGGAAGCGCTATAAACTACTGGTACAACAAAGATAACGGGGAGAAGATGCTGTCGAAGTAGAGGCATGTAAAGGACACCGCCCACAAAATGGCAGATTGTGAAGAGACAGTCAGAAAGCTTGAAGATGGTCAGTAAAACAATCTTTGCAACATTTTGACCAAAGAACCACCTTTATATGTTATTTGTCTTTTCAATGTAGAAAAAAATATGACCCCTTTTATTGGGCCTTTTGTATAAAAATAGACCTAAATAGACTTGCTCATTGGTACTGCACCCTATAATCCGGTGCACCCTATGGTCTGAAAAATACGGTAGGTTTTGCTACATGTCTAAAACAAATCCAGGAGCTCTGCCAAGAAACTGGCTATTAGTTGTTCCTCTACGTCAAGAAAATTGTTCCAAAGCGCAGCCCCCCATTTTAGATGTAACGCTATTTGCTCGCCCTCCTCATAAACACATTATAATGGGACTGTCTGAGACTGTAGCTTGTCATTACAACTCTGTAGATTGCACCGTAACTATGCTTTCTAATGCTGCCAGACCATAAGACATAGCAGGACAGATCAATTTTGCAAACCTGGCAATTTTGTTGCTGTATCTAGCCATTATTCAGACCTTATCTCAGTTTATTTTATAAAAAAAAAAAGCATCTAACGACAAAACTAGCGACTACTACTGATTTTATTGGACGCCTTTGTAGACGCCGACATTAAAGGCCTACTGAAACCCACTACTACCCACCACCCAGTCTGATACTTTATATATCAATGATGAAATATTAACATGGCAACACATGCCAATACGGCCTTTTTAGTTTACTAAATTACAATTTTAAATTTCCCGGGAGTTTCGTCTTCAAAAAGTCATGTAATGATGACGTGTACGCAAGACGTCACGGGTTTTTAGGAAGTATGAGCGCTGCACGCACACACAGTTAAAAGTCATCTGCTTTAAAGGCATAATTATACAGTATTTTGGACATCTGTGTTGCTGAATCTTTTGCAATTTGTTCAATTAACATTGGAGAAGTCACAGTAGAAAGATGGAGTTGGGAAGCTTTAGCCTTTAGCCACACAAACACACGGTGATTCCTTGTTTAAAATTCCCGCAGGTGAAACATTACTATGAATCAGAGCGGTCAAGCGAACATGGATCCCGACTACATGTCAACCAGCAGGTTTCGGTGAGAAAATTGTGGTTAAAAAGTCAGTTCTTACCGGAGAAAAGCTGAAGTTGTGCCGTTCATAAAGCTGCCCTCGACTCCCCTGAGACACTGCGCGTCAAGACACCCGTGGAGACACCCTTCCGTCTATCAGGTACTATTTAACTCACTAAAACACTAGCAACACAATAGAAAGATAAGGGATTTCCCAGATTTAACCTAGTAAATGTGTCTAAAAACATCGGAATCTGTCCCAATGCAATCGTGTTTTTGTTTTTTTCTAGTCCGTCGCTATCATTATCCTCAAACACAAATCTTTCATCCTCGCTCAAATTAATGGGGAAATTGTCGTTTTCTCGATCCAAATAGCACTTTTTGTTGGAGGCTCCCATTAAAAACAAAGTGAATGTGTGAGGAGCCATCACACGGGTGATGTCATCGTCTGCGACTTCCAGGAGAGGCAGGGCATATCTCTTAGGACCAAAAGTTGCGAACTTTATCGTCGATGTTTTCTACTAAATCCTTTCAGCAAAAATATGGCAATATCACGAAATGATCAAGTATGACACATAGAATGGACCTGCTATCCCCGTTAAAATAAGAAAATCTAATTTCAGTAGGCCTTTAAAGCAAGAATTTGCGCTGCTGTGTCCCCTATCTAAAAGCACTCCGAAAGGACTCCATCTTGCTTGTGACAATACAAAAAGTAGTTACATATGTGAGCTAATTTACATGTCTAAATATATTTGATTAGCTTTTAATTCCCCCCTCCCCCACAGCTTACATAAAAATGTTATGCACATGCAAATTAGGCATGATCGATCCCCTGGTTTGCCACGAATAGCTCGCAGTCCTGTGGGAAACACTGGCAGTCTCACCTTCAAGTCAGTGTTGAGGATCCAGATGAAAGTGCACACGGACGGGTTGCTGCTGGACTTTAGGACCACAAATCCGCCAGGGCCGTTCTCCCCTCTTGACGTGAAACAATATAAAAATAAAAGCGGTGTCGCTGCTTAAAAAAAAAAAGAGATTATTTCTGACCTGACGTAGCGACCGCAGGCAGGCTTGGCATCGTGGTTGGTCGCCATGCCCGCAGACAGGTAGCAGTCGCGTTTACGTTCTACTCTTCTGACGTTTATAAAGTCTCTGGAAAGAAGACAAAGAGGAATGAGGCTTCCTCCTGGTGTGGGACACAAAAGAAGCTACACAGTGGATCCATGCCATTGGCAGGGGTTAAGGTCCGAGACCACCCATGGATAGCAAATAGCCGCCAGTAATTGAGGTCTTAGAAAATAAATAAATCCCGGATCATGTTTTTGCTACGCCTCAAAACCGTCCTGCTATCTTGATGTTCTTCTCCAAATGTATTTGCAATAAATGTGAGCCTTCTAATGGTTTGATTAGGTTAGATACAAATCCAATAACCATGCAGTATTTCTTCATTTGCCATTGTTTACTGGCAGCAAAGGAAGCTCACTAGCTAAATAGAAACAAGCATAATCCACATTAAACATGCCTCACACCTAATACAAATCTTTTAAAGTATAAAATGTACAATCCGCACTAATGAATGAGTTAGGACTGATTGAATGGATGGATTCTACTCTTTCGACGTCAGGCTAGCACCACAGCCGCATTTTTGTCTGTTTTGATTGATTGATTGATTTTTATTAGTAGATTGCACAGTACAGTACATATTCCGTACAATTGACCACTAAATGGTAACACCCAAATAAGTTTTTCAACTTGTTTAAGTCGGGGTCCACGTAAATCAATTCATGGTATTGTTGTGGCGCCACCTCAATCTCCATCTAAAGCAGCTGGGGGCGCTATGCTGCCCTGCAGGCTGCCGGGTCGTCTAAATTAGCTGTTTCTCTAATGCCCATCCATCTAAATCATCCACTCTGCTCGCCTGTTATAACTACATACGATCATATATTATCATGATCATATGTTATCATGATCATACATGAGTTCACCTCGCTGCAAGTTTACAGGCCAGATTTGATCAAAGTCGGAGTTTGTGCACTGACCTCACGCTGTACATGAGGGTATTTATTATATATTATGACTTACTTAGGCTGACGAGTGGATGGAAATCAGCGCTCGGCTAGAATCTGACATATTTACGTATTTGTGTATATTATTGATACGTACTAGGGCTGGGCGATATGGCTTAAAACTGGATCACCATATAAGTGTTTTAAATCGGTCGGCATAGATAATTGATTTTTTACAAGCATGTGATTTGACCACAATGAAAAAGACTGAAAACATTTCCGGGGGTCTGAGGGACGAAGGCCCCCACCCAGGTCCAGCTCCTGGTTTTTCACCAATTTAACATGCTAAAACTAACAAAGAGAGCACCATTTGAAGAAATATTTTAAGTGTTTAAAGACAGGAAAATATCATTAATAGAACATACATACCCCAATAATCCTAATGAATCACTGTATATGGTTCAGTCCCAACAGTATTTAGTCACTAATATTTAAAATACATCTTGTGTTCATTTCACATCCACAGGTGTCACATTGTTAGTGTTATTATCTACAGTTTATTTACAGTATTACCACATTACTTCAGTTCACTTCACACATTGACTGGTTCGGAGAGCCCTAACATGAGCTTTACTTGCAAATTTCTGAGCAGCCTGCATTTTCCTTTTGGTCTCTGCTTTTGTAGCTTCTTTTTTGGATTTCACTGCCAACTTATATTGTATATATGGGGTAAAAAACATTATCAGTTGTTTAACGGGTTTACCAAGATTTATTATTTTTGGTTGAAATAAAGAGATAAAGAAGTAAAATACAGCACTACGTCATCAGTTTCTGATTTCTTAAATTGTATAACAGTGCAAAATATTGCTCATTTGTAGTGGTCTTTCTTGAACTATTTGGAAAAAAGATATAAAAATAACTAACAACTTGTTGAAAAATAAACAAGGGATCCAATTATAAATGAAGATTTCTACACATAGAAGTAATCATCAACTTAAAGTGCCCTCTTTGGGGATTGCAATAGAGATCCATCTGGATTCATTAACTTAATTCCAAACATTTCTTCACAAAAAAAAAAAAATCTTTAACATCAATATTTATGGAACATGTCCACAAAAAAAATCTAGCTGTCAACACTGAATATTGCATTGTTGCATTTCTTTTCTCAGTTTATGAACTTACATTCATATATTGTTGAAGTAGTATTCAATAAATATATTTAAAAAGGATTTTTGAATTATTGCTATTTTTACAATATTTATTAAAAATGTCACGTACCCCTTGGCATACCTTTAAGTACCCCCAGGGGTACGCATACCCCCATTTGAGAACCACTGCTCTAAAGGGTGAGTGGGGCTAGGGTGGTGTGGTATAACCAGTCTTGGTGGGGACGAGCGCCTTGCATTATCTATTTTACAGACCACATTGGTCTGAGTATGGTCCGTTTGAAAAAATCCAAAAAAACTGCCATTTTGTTGAGGTGACTTTTCCTGTTCTAGCCACAATTTATTAACTCTCTGCAGCACTAATTTTTATTTTCTCTTCTCACTTCAGGCAAAGAATCAACCGCGAGACAACAAGACGGCGCAACCAAACGTGATAGTTGATACTGTTACCTGATTGGCTGTTACCATGTCACTCCCAATGATCGGTGATCACTTCCTGCATTGCTCAGTTACCAGAGAGCAAGTGCCTTTTTTCATGCAACCAACCTTGCTTTGCAACTTTCGATGAAGAAAAAAAATTATCGCATTTTTTTATTGATATCGATTATCGCGATGTATAATTTTATTTCCCAGCCCTAATATGAACTGCCTCTTATTTAAAATAATTACATTGCTATTGAACATGCAGGGATCCACTGAAGTTGGTGGCCACTAATGCAACATACCGGGCAGATACGACTCCTCCGGCCGCTCCAGCTGAGACGTCGTATGTGACCAGTGTGTTGTCGTCGACTCGCTGCAAGATCTAAAAAAGAAGAAAGAAACAATCAGACTTCTTTCATTTTTAATGGCTGTACAGTTCTGAAGCTGACCTGGCAGACTGACACGGTTCTGTTCCATATGACCATCTTCTCAGGCTGCAGGATGACTTCCTGGTACACCAGCTCAGCAGGACACTGCATGAACGCCTGAGGGAAGTAAAAATAACTCAACATAGATGTTGTATCAGGCCAACAGTCACCAGCACACCAGTGAAGAACCCTTAGTTCCACACTATTACAATAATAGTCAGCACAAAAAGGTAATGATCCACAGTGCATCCGGAAAGTATTCACAGCGCTTCACTTTTTCCACATTTCATTATGTTACATCTTTTTTCCAAAATGTAATACATTCATTGTTCTTTGTTTTCAAAATTCTACATAAAATAATGACAATGAGAATAGTGAGTTTATAATTTACAAATTAATTGAAAAAAAAAAAATGACATGTACATAACAATTGACAGCCTTTGCTCAATACTTTGTTGATGCACCTTGAGCAGCAATTAAAGCCTCACATATTTTTGAATACCCTGCCACAAACTTGGCACACCTATCTTTGGGCAGTTTTGCAGCACTTCTCAAACTCCATCTGATTGTATGGGAAGGTATTTGTCCAGGATGTTTCTGTACATTGCTGCATTACTCTTGGTCTAGTCAGCGAGTTGACCAAGAACCCGATGGTCATTCTGTCAGAGCGATAGCAACCAGACCTGTATGGTAGAGTGGCCAGACGGAAGCCATTTCTCAGTAAAATGTTTGCCAAAATGCACCTAAAAGACTCTCAGACCATGTGAAACAAATTATTTGGTCTGATGAGACAAATATTTAACTTTTAACATGAAAGCTAGGCGCTATGTTTGGAGGAAACCAGGCATTGCTCATCACCAGGCCAGTACCATCCCTACAGTGAAGCATGGTGGGGATTGTTTTCAGCCGCAGCATCTGGGAGACTAGTCGTAATAGAGAGAAAGATGAATGCAGCAATGTATGGAGACATCCTGGATGAAAACCAACGCTTCCCATCCAACCTAATGGAGCTTGAGATGTGCTAAGAGGTATGGGCAAAACTTCCCAAGGATAGTTGTGCCAAGCTCGTGGCACCGTATTCAAAAAGACTTGGGGCAATAATTCCTGCCAAAGGTGACTCAACAAAGTATTCAGCAAAGGCTGTGAATACTTAAGTGGATGTGATATTATTTGTTTTTAATATATACACAAATCTTTACACACTTGGGGATGACGTGGCTCAATTAGTAGAGTGGCCGGGCCAGCAACTTCAGTGTTCCTGGTCAAATCCCCAGCTTCTACCATCCTCGTCACGTCCATTGCGTCCTTGAGCAAAACAATTCGACTCTTGCTTCTGATGGGTTGTGATTACCCATCAGTCTGTGAATGTGTGTGTGAATGGGTAAATGTGGAAATGGTGTCAAAGCGCTTTGAGTACCTTGAAAGTAGAAAAGCGCTATACAAGTATAATCCATTTACATTGTCATTATGGAGTATTGTGTGTAGAATTTTGAGGACAACAATGAATGTATTCCATCTATGAATAAGGCTGTAACATAAGACAAAACAAAAATGTAAAAAAGTGAAGTGCTGGAATACTTTCCGGATGCACTGTAATAATGACAAAGTGTGTGAAAGTGTATGACAATATGTTTTTATTCAATAAAATGACCCATAAAATGATTAGCCAAATCAGAACTAATTGATTTACTAGTAATATCAATAAGGGAGCAGTAGAATAGAGCCCCTGAGTTTAAACTTGTGCTACTTTCAGGAACACTGGGAAGCCAAGAATTCCCACAACAAGCTTCAAGCCAAATATGAACAAAGAACATGGCTAACGACGATGGTAAGCCAATTTTGGTTTTGCTTGTAAAGAGACCACTGGATTATAACCACCAAATGGATAATTTCCATGTGTTCTTGAATGCACCATCCTCACACACAAACATTGGACACAATTTAATGACGTTTTATTGAAAGTTTCCTAAAATGTTTCCCCTTTGATGCAAACATACAGTAAATAACATTGAGTCCGTCAGCCAGTTAAGGATAAATCAGAGCTTTTCTCACATGATGTCCAGTCAGGACCAACACAGAGGCTGTACGTTTCGCTCCAAATGTCCCATTTTTGTGGTTGTTTATCAGTGGGGAAGAGGAAAACCCCGTTAACACTCTACCAATAAACAAAGCGGCCACTGTCCACACACGACAACTGTTTGTTTGTTTGCACTTAACCCATTTTAACTAACATGACCCACTACAACGCCCTCTGTTGGCTGCTTTGTGAAGTTCTACAAAATTAATTATAGCCAGGCTTAAAATATGTTCGCTGTTGCAGCAAAATCATTTTCATAGAACACATTGGCGTGAAGGTCCGATACAAGAAAACACACTGACACACAATGCAATGACTGTACCAAGACAACACTTGACCCCGCTAACCCTGTTGAAAAACAGAATAGTAATGTCAAGCAATAACCATAATGGGTCATACCTTTTAAAATAGCACAGCTAAACTAGCATCACCAGCGCTAAGCGGTATAAACAAAGGATAAAGTGGGTCGCGGGTAAGCGTGACATCACCGCAGCAACAGCTACTCGCTTACCTTAAGGATGAATGTCTTCCCGTGGAAAGGAATCTCCAGGGTGTAGACCGAGTCGCCCATATCCTAAAAGTGAAAGGGGGCTGATGAAACCAGAATAGTTGATGTTCTTACAAAATTTCACAAGATACAACAAAAATTTATGTTTAGAGCACTTTCAACAACCAAGCACAGAATGACTACAAAATACCGCTAAAACACACTTACAATAAAATTTAAACATTAAAATGTGGATGAAAACAATATCTAGATTAAACCACAGTAAAAATAAATACAATTGAATCAATAAAAAACGAGTAAAAAACAAATGAGATATATGCTTACCCTTTTGTGTTAATCAATTCAAGAAGTAAAAACAGATTTATTTTGCAGTTATGTTTGTTTTAAGGGTTTACTGTACATTCTATATACATCCATCCATCCATCCATTTTCTACCGCTTGTCCCTATACATATTAATAAAAAATATATATATGTATATAAATAAATCTATGTATACATATATGCATATGTATACATAGATTTATTAAAATTGTGTACGTCATACCTTTGTGACAGTTTTGTTTAATTTCAGATATATTTTCAACAAAAACACATCTGGTAATTATAAAAAGAAAAATAAGAATAAAAGAACTTCAAATAAATTAATAATTTTAAAAGGGGCTTGGTTGTTTGCAACTTGCTCTGTTATATTTAAAAAAAAAAAAAAACAAGAACGCCACAGGCTAGTTTGTTACCGTTAGTGGTTTAACAGAATTATTTTTGTGTGTCTACATTCCTTACAATTACTAATTACATGGAATAAAATTGCTCATTGGTCTGACAAATTTGTTTGGCATTCATGCTTGTCACTCACCACTGTCTTGTACACTCGCACACACAGGGAGCGTGAGCATACGTACAAAAGCGGTCCACGAGAAAGAATGAAGAATTTGCGGTCATGTTGTTATTATGACAATATGTATTCTTTGATAGTGAACGTTAGCTATCCAGATTGTCAGTGAGCAACACATAAATTTAATGCGCGTGCACATGTTACGTACAGGTTTAGTTATGTCATTCCATGTTAAAAGCCGTATATAATATGATGTATTGCTTAAAATACTTCGGAAAGTTAGCGGCCTCGAGGCATGTGCATAAAGTTTGCAAACAATCTATTTTTCTGGGGTTCCACTAAATTTTCAAAAGGACTTTATACAAATAACCAATTGTTGGTCCTGGGGACTCACTACATTGAAAACCTATCAACATCACTAGTCATTGTGGCATGTGTATAAGAAGCATTATAATCAGTAATGTAATTAGTTGCATGTGATATGATGTCAGATATGTTATGTGACTGATATCATGTGTCGCTCAGTACACTGAATGACATAGTGTCACACTATTAACTATAAAAAGCTGTGGGACTGCGATATTCAGTTGAGGGTTGCATTAAGCCTTATGATAGCAATATGTTTGTATGTATGAGTAAACGTGTGTTACTGTGTATATTGCTTGAATGTTATTAGTAAAATTGTGTCATTTACGACATATTGCACCTAAAAAAAATTTCTGAGTTGCTAAATTTTATCAGCCCCTAGTGAAAAAGCTAAGCGTAAACCCTGATATGTAATGTAATAACAGGCATAATCATAACATGTAAGACTGACATATTTTGATCGTTTTAAGGATACGACTGCGTATTCAATTCACATACTCATCAAAACGTTCGCTACTCCAACAACACCAACTTCAAATCATGGCAAAGACTTCATGGGAGACAATGATTACTTTGGGACAAATTATGATGATCCAGAGAATTATATTGTTGATCCTGAATATACAGAGGATGAACTACAAGTTTTAGAAGCTGCGTGCTTAACAGATACAAAAAGTAGCAGTACTGCTAAGTGCTAAACAACAAAAACTAATTACTAACAACCACGTACTGTACAATGTCTGCTATCACTGGGATGCCAATTGACGAGAAGTTTAAATCTTCTCGTTTCGAGGGAGAATTAATCATAACCCCAACGCAGGCAAAAAACAAAAAAATGTAACTTGAATCTTTTCTTGTCTTTATTGTTATCTCTGACTCTAAGTTGAATGTCAAAGTTGAACAACTTCTCAGTTTTGGTCACATCAGTCCATTATCCAGGTGACAGGCGTGATTTATAATCTCGGATTAACTTTCACCAATTCAGACGCGATGCAGCAGCTCACCGGCTAAATATGTCACTATAGTTATCTCTCTGAGATTACAGCGCTGCTAAGAATAGTTCCTCAGTGTTAGCACTTATAATAACAATATCGACAATACAAGGTTATTATTCAGGTCATGAGATGTAAATGGCGTATTATTAGCAGTTTTTGGATGTTTTTTAGAAGGCTTTATAGGATTATTCTCATAAACTGCATTGAGAGCCACCTCATACTTTTGGTATATTACAAATCAAAAAGCATTTAAAAAAAGAAAAAAATGTGATCTAGTCTTACATAGGGATTGTAAATGATAGGAACAATTCCAAAAAGGTGCAGTTCCCCTTTATTAACTAATAATATAAATCATTTGAAGACTATGTACTTTTAAAAAATATTTTCAAATATTAATTTAAACAATTATTTAACTAATTGCATATTTTTCTGATCAGCTTTATTTGGTCATTTTAATTACTGCATATAAACAGGAAGCGCTCACGTTGTTCTTTTCAAACTTCCAGTTGTCCTCCTTGGCAAGGATCTGCTCGACGACGGTGAGAGCCTCGCGTCCTTGTCCTACATACTCCTTCTCCTGCGGGAACAGAAAAAATGTCAGCGATGGCGTCAATGCTTTGGCGCCTCCTTCTGGCTACTGCTGGTACCTGAGCGGTCACGGCACGCCGGCCGAGGCCCTCTTCATCAAGATCCTCCTCAGAGCCTGTAGATCAGGGTAAGAAAATGTCAGCAAGATGGAGGGTAGCAGGAGGTCATGTTGCAAACATCACCTGCAACTGATTCGGGCGGCGAGTAGAACTGTCCATCTGAGAGTGCACGAGGGTACATCATGGGGGCGCGCTCGCAGGCCGCGTTCACCGCCGCCAGGTAGGCTAAGGTCAAATTAGGTTTAAAAAAATATTATTTTTGGGTGCGTTTGCTTGCTGGTTCGTCCTGCTCACCTCTATCGTCATCTGCCTCCTGGGTGAGCACCTTAAAGTCCAGGAACCAGGTCTCCAGCCAAGCCACCACAAAGGAGGTGATGGGCAGCACATAGCCAAATGCATTCTGGGACAGCAGCTGTGTGCACACTTCTTTTTTACAAACTTCCTCATTGCTCACCATAAAAAGTGGCAGATAAGAAAAAAGTTTGGAGCACATCAGAAACATCGGTCATCAGAAGTTAACATGGCCACAAGGAGCGTTTGATGTTTTGCAATAAAACCCCACCAATCAGGCGGTTGTCTGGTCAAACAGTTCTTTACCGACACAAATGCAGAAGTGAAAAGGTTTAAGGTTGAAACTGGTTTGCTTGCATTGTCAACACATGCATTGAGAAAAGAAGAAGTACTCACGTTAGAAACGATGACCTTCACAACGAGGAAGACACTGGTCACGAGAGTGGTGACCTGTAGAACATTTCCCTTTTACTTACTTTTTTTCAATTTGCGTGTGTGACCATTATAGTGGAACCTTGATTCACGAAACCCTCTGTCTGCGAACTTTTTGATTGTGCCAAACAATGAACAACGCTTCATCCATTCATTCATTTAGTGGTTGCTCGTATTGAAAAGATTGATGAAGCAGGCTTTGTACTACAGCAAGTTTTAAATTGTGATGAGAACAAATTTTTCTGGAAAAAGATGCCAAAGCAGAGTTATATCACAGCGTAGGTGAAGACTACATCTCATTCAGCGGCGCCTCTTCCAAAAGTACACACACAGCCCCTCTTTTGTTCCCCCTCCTATTTCCCCCTCAGTCAGCTCCTTTCTCTCCTCTTGTCAGCTGCTTGTTTGCCAATGTGAATTTAAGTGGATTGTACTGTTTTAAATGTTAATTAGTGTAGCAATATGGTTTGTAAAGGCCTACTGACACCCACTACTACCAACCACACAGTCTGATAGTTTATTAATCAATGATGAAATATTAACATTGCAACACATGCCAATACAGCCTTTTCAGTTTACTAAATTGCAATTTTAAATTTCCCGCAAAATGTCCTGTTGAAAACGTCGCGGAATGCTGACTTGTACGCGTGACGTCACGGACTGTTAGGAAGTATTAGCGCTACGCAGACACACAGCTAAAAGTCGTCTGCTTTAACCGCATAATTACACAGTATTTTGGACATCTGTGTTGCTGAATCTTTTGCAATTTGTTCAATTAATAATGGAGAAGTCAAAGTAGAAAGATGGAGTTGGAAAGCTTTAGCCTTTAGCCACACAAACACACGGTGATTCCTTGTTTAAAATTCCCGCAGGTGAAACTTTACTATGAATCACAGCGGTCAAGCGAACATGGATCCCGACCAAATGTCAACCAGCAGTTTTCGGTGAGAAAATTGTGGTAAAAAGTCGCCAATTACCGGAGATCAGCTGAGCTTGTGCCATCCGTACAGCTGCGGTCGACTTCCATCAGACACTGGCCTCAAGACACCCGTGGATACACCCTTCCGACTATCAGGTACTATTAAACTCACTAAAACACTAGCAACACAATAGAAACATTAGGGATTTCCCAGAATTATCCTAGTAAATGTGTCTAAAAACATCTGAATCTGTTCCAATGCAATCACGTATTTTTTTTTTTTAAACTTGATTTTGTTTGTTTTTCTTTCATCCTCGCTCAAATTAATGGGGAAACTGTCGTTTTCTCGGTCCGAATAGCACTTTTTGTTGGAAGCTCGCATTAAAAACAATGTGAGGATGTGAGGAGCCATCAACGGGTGACGTCATCATCTGCGACTTCCGGTAAAGGCAGGGCTTTTCTCTGAGCGACCAAAAGTTGCGAACTTTATCGTAGATGTTCTCTACTAAATAATTTCAGCAAAAATATGGTTATATCGCGAAATGATCAAGTATGACACATAGAATGGACCTGCTATCCCCGTTTAAATAAGAACATCTCATTTCAGTAGGTCTTTAAAGTTAAGGATTTTTGTGATTTGCGATCATTTGTGAGGGCACAAAAAGGGACTTCTGTGTGTGTACGCATGTTGGCAGAGCAGCGCATAGAGAGGACAGCAGCTTGTTGTTTTGGCTAAAGAGATAGTTGATCTATCACCCCTTTGTCATGTGTTTGATATAAAGTACTGTATATCACTTCATATTGTCTTAAACGTGTACAAACCTTCACCAAAATATAAACCTTTGTCAAGGCTGGAAGCCATTATACATGTTAAAACGGTTTCTGTTAAGGGAATATTTTCCTTGCTTTGAGCAGGAGAGAACCCACGCAATCACGGGGAAAACATGCAAACTCCACACAGAAAGATCCCGAGCCCAGGATTCCTATTGTGAGTCACATGCACTAACCCAGGGGTCGGGAACCTTTTTGGCTGAAAGAGCCATGAAAGCCAGATATTTCAAAATGTATTTCCGTGAGAGCCATATAGGTGGCAACTTGTCCAGGGTGTACTCCACCTTCCGCCCTTTTGTAGCTGAGATAGGCACCAGCGCCCCCCATGACCCCAAAGGGAATAAGCGGTAGAAAATGAATGAATGGATAGATGGATGGATGGATGGATGGATGAATACAACTAAATGCGTGCATTTTTAAGTAAGACCAACATTTTTAGAGTATAATAAGTCTCTTATTATATTTAATAACATTGTTATTCTAAAGTTAACCAATAATAAATATAATACTTCTTACCATTGCTGCGACTTTTTGAACAGGTGCGATAGAAAATGGATGGTTGGATTAAAATGCATGAGAATGTTTTATATTTTCAATGTTATTTTTAACACTGTGATTACCAGCGGAATTATTCATTACTTATCGTGTTAAGCAATGTCAGCTAAGATTTATCTGAGAGCCAGATGAAGTCATCCAAAGAGCCACATCTGGCTTTAGAGCCATAGGTTCCCTACACCTGCACTAACCCTTGTTCCACCGTGCTGCAACGACGCTCGCTTGATTATACTACAATAAAATGTACAAATATGCTTGAAAACACTTCCCTAAACATCACACATGGGGCGCTTTATCATGTGTGAATTGTTTTAGTTGAATTACAGAACTTGTAAACCTTGCTTGGAGTGATGAATGAAGAATATTTTCGAAACGAAACGCCAAAGACTAATAGTAGACAATACAGGATATACTGCCGCTTCAAGAAACGAAACAGGAACTACATTTTCAACCCCCAGCATCTGCAGGGAGCAAACACGTCCAAAAGATGGGGCCATTGCACAAACAAAATCACAACTTTGCAGTGTCTTTTTCTGTGTTTTAAGAAAATTTGTTGATACAAAACATTATGGCCATTAGCGGAAAAAAAATTCCTGAATTATCTCCACCAGTTTATAAGCTGCAGTGTTCAAGGCGTAGGAAAAGTTAGCGGTTTACAGTCCGACAAATACAGTAGTCAGCTCACGTTTTTTAGCCTTAGAACAAAATAATCTGGGAGGACTCTTCGTTGCAACAGGGTGGGTTCCAATATTTCTTGTGGAGAAATTTGCTCCACTTTACAAAATGTTCCATTTAAAAACCCTGATCAAGAATCAAATAAGTTCGTAAATCGAGGTTCCAATGTATTACAATGTGTGTGACGTCTTCATTAACTCACCGCGATGACCCACCAGTGCTTCAGGCGAAAGGCGGCATAGCCCACTTGTAGGCAAAGAAAGCGAAACAGAGCCAGCAGCTGCAAACAGAAAGAAGAAATTCACTTTTGTGTACTCAAAACAGAACTAAAGTCAAACATATTAGCATATCATAGCAATACTCAGACATGACGGCAAATGCAGAGGGCAAAGGATGACATCATGGATGTTTGATTATTAAAGCAAGACGAATGCTGGATAATTTAGGGTTCAGTCACGTGCCTACTTTTCAGTCGGTCATAAAATAGAAAACAAAGTAGACACCGCTTCAGCTGTGTGGGGACCTCCAGTACCCATATCTAAAAGGGTTTTTTCTGCATGTAAACAATTGTGGTGTTTTGTTATTGGACATTTGTGCTCGTCACAGACTGTCCATAACGAACACAATGTGCACTTGGCCCCAGGACACCCTAGGCCGCAGTTCCATGATCGACTTTGTAGTTGCGTCATCAGATTTGCGGTCTCATGTTTTGGAAACTAGGGTGAAGACTACCGAAAATAACGTCTAACTTTGCGCTGTGTGTGTCTTCAAACCTCCGTTTGGACATCGCTGTGTGGCGCGTGCACTTGTCTCAGTGCGGGTCTGTTTTCCCCAGACACTTCAGTTTCCTGCCACATTCCAAAAATGTGTACAGTATGTTTGGTTCACTGGAGACTGTGAATTGTCCATAGATATGAATGTTAGTGTGAAGGATTGTTTATATACAGTTTACGTTCCCTGCGATTGGCCATGCTAATTTGAGTTAGCTTGTCTATGAGCTACTTCATTGTAGCGTTAGCATTAAGCTAGCAGCAATAAAGCTCATCCTTCATCCTGCATAATCGTAGCACTTTTTTCAGTTTTTTTTCAAAACATATTATTAATCTAACACAGTTCCTACATGTATGTGCACTTCATGCGTATTCAGTTAGGTCCATAAATATTTGGACATCGACACAATTTTCAATATTCCAGCTATGCACAACAACACAATGGATTTGAAATGAAACAATCAACATGTGCTTTAAATGCAGACTTTGAGCTATAGTGTGCACTTAAAGCAGATGTTGATTTCATTTCAAATCCATTGTGGTGTTGTAGAGCTGGAATACTGAAAATTGTGTCAATGTCCAAATATTTATGGACCTAACTGTATACAATGTACTTTGATTTGTGTGCTCTGTTTTGCAGTGACTTAATTGTGAAGAATATCAACATAACACAGTTATTTTTTCAAATGTAATTCAAAGGACTATTTACATATTTGGCAAACTAAATTGCAACATTAAGTGAGGGCAGAATAAAGATGCCAGTCACCCTCTGCATAGCGTTATCAGTAGCCAGAGGAGCCTGTTCAGTGCTAGACTGCTTCACCCCAAGTGCAGGACTAATAGGGGGACGGGGGGTATTAGGATGACAGGGGATGCAAAACATTAACAGTGCAATACGTTTTCATTACATGGTCACTACTGCCTACTTTATCTTGTTATATTCTTATTTTACTGTTATATTGTTATTCCCATTGTTTTTATTATTTTTCTTTATATTGATCTCAACTCTGTACACTGCTGCTGGAATTTTAATTTTCCTGAGGAACTCTCCTGAAGGAATCAATAAAGTACTATCTATCTATCTATCTATCTATTTGTTACCTTTTAAGCAATTCAGCAGCAACAATTGAAACTGCATTGAACAAAGGGAGCAGTCTATCCAGTCAAATTCCTTGTGTTAAAGCTGATTGTGGTTCTAATGATATAAGAAAAACATTTAATATTAATGTTATTAATGGTATTATTAATAATTATAAACAAATGTTTGTTTTTTTAAATATACATAAAACATTTGTTTAGACTTTTTAAAGAAAGTATATGCATCATTGCAAATCAAAATGATCATGTCATGTATGATGAGGTCATTGACCATGCCCAGAGCCACGCCCCCACCGCCAAGTATATAGTGGCAATCTCAGGGAAACATCCAGGCCCCCCACCTTGTCAAACTCTCCCCAAATTATCCCCAACATTTGTGCTGAAAAATGTTTCTCATAGTTTCATGTTAACGTTTTATTATTCTTTTTTTATAGTAACAGTAATATTAATACATTCACTCTAAAGCACCTTTCAAAAAAATCCAATAACACTTGACAATATACAGATAAAATAATAAAAAAAAACAATGATAAAACAGAAAAGATTTTTGTCTGTTATCATTTTTATGTGATTAACGTGTTATTATTCCTAACTAGCTCCATAACATAAAAACTATAATAGTTATACAAAAAACATTTGTCGCACAAAGGTTTTTGGACAAATTTGGGGAGGTTTTAACAAGGAGGGGAGTGGGGGCTGATTATGAATAATAACACATTAACATTAAAACTATAATAGAGAATAACTTAAGTATACCTCACCAGCTCCATAACATAAAAACTAAAATTTTAACACAAAACTTTTTTGTAGCACAAACATTTGGAAGTACTTAGGGTGGGGCTGGTTACACATAACACATTACCATTAAAGTATCCATCCATTTTCTACCACTTATTCCCTTTTGGGGTCACGGGGGGCGCTGGTGCCTATCTCAGCTACAATCGGGCGGAAGGCAGGGTACACACTGGACAAGTCGCCACTTCATCGCAGGGCCAACACAGAAAGACAGACAACATTCACACTCACACTCACACACTAGGGCCAATTTAGTGTTGCCAATCAACTTATCCCCAGGTGCATGTCTTTGGAAGTGGGAGGAAGCCGGAGTACCCGGAGGGAACCCATGCGTTCACGGGGAGAACATGCAAACTCCACACAGAAATATACCGAGCCTGGGATTGAACCCAGGACTGCAGGACCTTCGTATTGTGAGGCAGACGCACTAACCCCTCTTCCACCGTGAAGCCCTTACCATTAAAGTATAAAACATTAATAGCATAAAAACTATAACAGTTACTATAAAAACGTAAATAGTTGGACTAAATAAATGTAGCACAAACGTTTGGGACGATTTGGGTTTATGAATAAGAACACATTAATAACATTGAAACTATAATACAAAAAATACATTTTGCAGCACAAATGTTTAAGGGGAGCTGGATGACGTCACGAGTCAGAACATGTATTTTAGAAAAACTCTGAACCCATAACAGCACAAACTCAAATCTTTACAGCACAAAAGAATGCCATTGTTATTTTATTGATAGGGGTCCAAATTTGCACAGGTGTAAGAGCTGATTATTACCGACCAAACAAGTCACAGAGACGTGTTCTGGTGTTGCTGGAGGTCTGCGCTCTACTTGTAATGTCACGTATCATTATTGACTGTAATCTGAGATGACTTACAAAGATGTCAAAAAAGGACGATCTAAAGTGGTAGTGGATGACCTCCTTCTCTAGGCTGTCCCAGATGGTGTTGGAGATCTGCAAACACGGCCCACAGCAGTCAAACACTTGGCAAGGGGAAAAAAACAACAAACAGGCCTCACGTTGAGTTCGATGATCCACAGGAGGGAGATGAAGAGCAGGTCAAAGGTCACAAAGAGACAGAAGGTGCGTCGCACGTCCGAGATGATCTTGCGCTCGGCGAGCGGCAGCAACATGTACTGGGACGGGAGGGACAGCGATGTGGAGTAGGACGCGTTGAGGGAGGCGATGGCGGGGAGGCTGCCCCCAAGCTCCCCGTACTCTGCGCCCGGCATTCCCGCAGACCTTTAACAATGACATCATCATATTTTTTTCCCACGGACACTCAGGGCGGGAAGTTTTGTTAAAATGTTCACTTCCTGTCTGTGTCACAAGTCTCCGTGAAGTTAAAGATAGCATACAAACAGAAAGAAGTTTATTCAGCCTTGGTAAAATTCAATAATGGTAATAAACTCGCTCTAAACGTAGAACTGACACTAAACCCAAACCACACAAACATAGGTAATGGGGAATTGCTGCCAATTTAAAACACTTAAGGCGGAATTACACTTTTAATGGAATTGTGTACCATTCGCAATCCTTATGTAGGACAAGAAGGCACATCTTTCTATTTTTTTTATGCATTCTAATTTTAATTAATAATAAGTACAAGCTGGGTATCTATGCAGCTAAAGGGGAGTAATTTTTCTGACCATAAAAAACATCCAAATAGGGCCAAGAATACTCCACATCTATTTCGTGACCTGAATAACAACCAAGTATTAGTGACATTGTTATTAAAAGCTCTAATGCCAAATGACTACTTCTAGCGGCGCTGTGACCTCACTGCTAACTAGCATGTGCAGCTATTGACATACTAAGCTGCTACAACGCCTCTGAGCTAGTGAGAGGAAATTATAGATTATTAATCATGTCTCTCACCTGGATAGGGAAATGTTGTGGCCATAAACCGAGATGTTTGTTAACTTTGGCATCCAACTTAGACCCGTAGATGGCGAGAAAGACACGAGAAAATGCCTGTTTGCGACACCTTGTTTTGTTCTGCCTTTGTGAGGATCAAGATTCATTCTTACTCTAAACGGGATGATATTAACATCCCATTAGTTGGTATCCCAGTGAGAGCAGACATTGTACAGTAAGTCATTGTTTTAAAGGCCTACTGAAACCCACTACTACCGACCACACAGTCTGATAGTTTATATATCAATGATGAAATATTAACATTGCAACACATGCCAATACGGCCTTTTTAGTTTACTAAATTGCAATTTTAAATTTCCCGCGAAGTGTCGTGTTGAAAACGTCGCGGTTTGATGACGCGTATGATGACGCATATGATGACGCGTGCGTTTGACGTCTCGGGTTGTAGCAGACATTATTTTCCAGCCTGATCCAAGCTATACGTAGTCTGATTTAATCACATAATTACACAGTATTTTGGACATCTGTGTTGCTGAATCTTTTGCAATTTGTTCAATTAATGATGTAGAAGTCAAAGTAGAAAGATGGAGGTGGGAAGCTTTTAGCCTTTAGCCACAAAAACACAGGCGGTGTTTCCTTGTTTAAAATTTGCGAAAATGAAGCTTTACTATGAATCAGAGCGGTCAAGCGAACATGGATCCCGACTACATGTCAACTAGCAGTTTTCAGTGAGAAAATTGTGGTAATAATTCGCCTCTTACCGGAGACATCAGCGGAGCTTTTGTCCTGCTGCAGCTGCCGTGACTTCCCTCAGAGACTCTGGCGTCAACACACCTGTAGCCACACCCCTCCGACTTTCAGGTACTATTTAATCTCACTAAAACACTTGCAACACAATAGGCGGATAAGAGATTTTCCAGAATTATCCTAGTAAATGTGTCTGATAACATCTGAATCGCTCCCACTGCATCTCCTTTTTTTTTCCTTCCTAGTCCTTTACTCTAAATTTCCTCATCCACGAATTTTTCATCCTCGCTCAAATTAATGGGGATATCGTCGCTTTCTCGGTTCGAATCGCTCTCGCTGCTAGTGGCCATGATTGTGAACAATGTTCAGATGTGAGGAGCTCCACAAACCGTGACGTCACGCGCACATTGTCTGCTACTTCCGGTACAAGCAAAGCTTTTTTATTAGCGACCAAAAGTTGCGAACTTTATCGTCGACGTTCTCTACTAAATCCTTTCAGCAAAAATATGGCAATATCGCAAAATGATCAAGTATGACACATAGAATGGACCTGCTATCCCCGTTTAAATAAGAAAATCTCATTTCAGTAGGCCTTTAAATCACTTGGGTTTAGCCCTAAAAGCCTTTGTTTATCCAGACACGTACTGCCTAACTTTGTAAACAATAACAAAAATGACCCAAATAACGACGTTATAGTAAGTGGAAGAAGAACAAGGAAAATATCGATGTAATCATTTAGATATCGTCTACTAGAGTCTTTTTCAACCTTTTTTGGGCCAGGGCACATTTTTTGAGTAAAAAAAATGCGTAGGCACACCACCAGCAGAAATCATTAAAAAAAACGAAACCCAGTTGAAAGTAAAAAGTCGCCGTCGCAATTGTCGGATACGACTTTAAAGTGTAACCAAGCATGTATCACTATAGCTCTTGTCTCAGAGTAGGTGTACTGTCACATCACACCCTGACTTATTTGGACTTTTTAGCTGTTTTCTTGTGTGTAGTCTTTTAGTTCTTGTCTTGCGCTCCTATTTTGGTGGATTTTTCCTCTGAGTTTTCCTGTAGCAGTTTCATGTCTTCCTTTGAACGATATTTCTACTTTGTTTTTATCCTTCATCGTGGGGACATTGTCATGTCATGTTCGGATGTACATTGTGGAAGCCATCTTTCCTCCACAGTAAGTCTTTGCTGTCGTCCAGCATTCTGTTTACTTTGTAGCCAGTTCAGTTTTATTTTTGTTCTGCATAGCCATCCCTAAGCTTCAATGCCTTTTCTTAGGGGCACTTACCTTTTGTTTATGCACTAAATACATTTTTACCTGCATACTGCCTCCCGTTGTCTAAACATCTACAAAGCAATTAGCTACCTGCTGCCACCTACTGATATGGAGAGTATTACACAGTTACTCTGCAGAGCTCTAGACAGCACCGACACTCAACAACAACACATCATTTGCAGACTATAATTACTGGTTTGCTAAAAAACATTTTTAGCCCAAATAAGTGAAATTAGATAATCTCCCACGGCACACCAGACTGTAGCTCACGGCACACTAGTGTGCCGCGGCACAGTGGTTGAAAAACACTGATCTACTAAACAGCGTTTGGACGGTGATGCGCATTTGCCTTCATCGGCCACCGTAACTTTTGGCAGGAACAACAAGTAGCAAAAGAGAGCATTGTTGTGCTGGTGAATCATTAAAAACGACACACTTTAACGCTACTTTTCAATATGAGACAAAAATAACATATTACTAGTGAACATGTTCCAGGTCGGCTCCAAAAACAAACATCTGTCAAGCGGCCAAGTTATTTACTTCGCCAATTTAACCTGCAAGCGAGCAAGCTAAGACGCAACATTAAAAGTTCCCTAAAAGAAGCGGACATAATAATAGTTTATGAATAAATCGTGTAGTGGAATTCATAATTGTCAACTTTTAAAAAAAGCAAGGATGCTAGCTTCCATCAGTTAGCTTACAGGCTAAAGTGTGTTTCACACCTGGCCGTCCCTCACACTAATGCTCAGCTCCACAAAGGCCAAGGAAATATTAAATATTGCCAGTAGCTCGCATTCTTTCTGTCACGTCACACATTCCCAAAACGTGGAGTGTTTTTAACTTACTTGTTTTACCGCTTCATCATCGCCATGCAAAGTCTTCCGGCCAAAGAGTCGGAGCTTTTCAAAGAGCACAAATCACGTCAAGATAAGCCCCGGTGCTTGCCGCCGGTCACGTGATCACGTCGCCATGACGCTGGCACTCAAGTAAAGTTACGATCGAGTTTACGGAGGGCCAGATTCGGCACAAATGTTCGGCGTAAACATAGAAATACTTCCATATTAAACCGACGTCGTTATCATTTCAATAGATTTGTATGTAAAGTTGATAAAAGAGCGATGGAGGTTTAAAAATGCCGAATCATTTTTAACACACAGGAGAACTTAAGGAGAGAAAAACCCAGCACGACAAAAACTGCCATGGCCAAATCTTCCAGCCAATGATCACTTCCGCTTTCGTCAGCAAACAGAGAAGCATGCCTTAGAGCTGTGTTTTTCAACCACTGTGCCGCGGCACACTAGTGTGCCATATTGTCTGGTGAGCCGTGGGAAACTATGCAACTTCCCCTAATTGGTCCAAAAAATATTTTTTGCAAATCTATAATCATAATAATGTGCCATTGTCTAGTGCAGGGGTCACCAGCCTTTTTTAATCCAAGATCTACTTCTTGGGTACTGATTAATGCGAAGGGCTACCAGTTTGATACACACTTAAATAAATTGCCAGAAATAGCCAATTTGCTCAATTCACCTTTAACTCTATGTTATTATTAATAATTAATGATATTTATCTTTGTGGGAACACTGATCATCTTAATGATTCCTCACAATAAATATATATTTTTGATGACATGTTTTAAATAGGTTAAAATCCAATATGCACTCTGTTAGAATAACGAATTGGACCGTCCAACCGGTAGGAGGCCACGGGGAAGACCCAGGACACGTTGGGAAGACTATGTCTCCCGGCTGGCCTGGGAACGCCTCGGGATCCCCCGGGAAGAGCTAGACGAAGTGGCTGGGGAGAGGGAAGTCTGGGTTTCCCTGCTTAGGCTGTTGCCCCCGCGACCCGACCTCGGATAAGCGGAAGATGATGGATGGATGGATGGATGGACGAATCATTATTTCTTCTAGATTTTCCAGAACATAAATTTTAAAAGAAATTCAAAATACTTTGAAGTAAGATTTAAATTTGATTCTACAGATTTTCTACATTTGCCAGAATAATTTTTTTGAATTTTAATCATAATAAGTTTGAAGAAATATTTCACAAATATTCTTTGTCGAAAAAACTGAAACTAAAATGAATTAAATTGAAATTTATTTATTATTTTTTACAATAAAAAAAATAAAATTTACTTGAACATTGATTCAAATTGTCAGGAAAGAAGAGGACAAAATTTAAAAGGTAAAAAGGTATATGTGTTTAAAAATCCTAAAATAATTTTTAAGGTTGTATTTTTATTTTAAAATTGTCTTTCTGAAAGTTAAGCAAAGTTAAAAAAAAATGAGTTTATTTAAGCAAGTGAAGACCAAGTCTTTAAAATATTTTCTTGGATTTTCAAATTCTATTTGAGTTTTGTCTCTCTTAGAATTAAAAATGTCGAGCAAAGCGAGACCAGCTTGCTAGTAAATAAATAAAATTAAAAAAAATAGAGGCAGCTCACTGGTAAGACCTGCTATTTGAGCTATTTTTAGAACAGGCCAGCGGGCGACTCATCTGGTTCTTACAGGCTACCTGGTGCCCGCGGGCACCGCGTTGGTGACCCCAGGTCTAGTGCCTCTGCTGTCTAGAGCTTGGCAAGGTAATCTTGTAATACTCCATATCAGTAGGTGGCAGCAGGTACTTCATTGCGTTGTCGGAACGCGTCAAGGATGGTTTGTCGTGATCCCAATATGCAGAGCACAGCGGGAGACAGCGTGCAGGTAAAAAGGTATGTAGCGCTTAAACCAAAAATTAACAAAAATGCAAGTCCTGCTAGGAAAAGGCACTGAAGCATAGGGATGGCTGTGTAAAATAAAAGTAAAACTGAAGTGGCTACAAAGTAGTGATGGGTCCGATGCATCGGCGCATGCGTCGAGCTCGTAGAGCAAAACTCTATGTCGGTGCACGTACCGCTTTTCGAAAGTCACGTGACCGATCATGAGCTGTTTTGGTCACGTGACCGATATGCGAACTGTGTCGCACTGACGTCTGCACGCCAAACTGTGTTTAAAAGGAAGCGCATCTGTCAACGAGATGCTGCTGCCAACAGAATCGCCGCACTTCTGTCGTTGGTCATTTGTAATTTATCGTCGTCGGACATCATTTCCGCCGTGTGGGAATATTTTGATCATATAACGGGAAAAAAGGGTATTTGTGTTCATTTCCTTGTCGTTTCATTCTGTTTTCTCAAAGTTTCCAGCATTGTCCCACCCACAAAATCATCCGATTGGTTACAATAAAAAGCAGCAACAACCAATCTCTTCGATAGCTCAGTTGGTAGAGTGGAGGACTGCAGTTTTTCAAGCTGAGTTCCTTAGGGCACTTGTTCAAAGCCATTACATTTTTACCATGAATTAATTAACTTGGACCCCGATTTAAACAAGTTGAAAAACTTATTCGGGTGTTACCATTTAGTGGTCAATTGTACGGAATATGTACTGTACTGTGCAATCTACTAATAAACGTTTCAATCAATCAATCATGTTCACATTATTTATTGACTGTATCTAAAAAAGATACAAATATATTTTTATTTAAATGAAGATATGAAATAATCCTAAATGAAATACAATGATTTGGTTTATGTTGTTGTAAATACTAGGTCAGGGGCGCTCACACTTTTTCTGCAGGTGAGCTACTTTTCAATTGACCAAGTCGAGGAGATCTACCTCATTCCTATTTATAATTTATATTTATTTATTTATGAAAGAGACATTTTTAACAAGTTAATGGTGTTTAATGATAATGCAAGCATGTTTAACACACATAGATTCCTTTCTTTCATGAAGACAAGAATATAAGTTGGTGTATTTGATTCTGATGACTTGCATTGATTGGAATCAGACAGTGGTGCTGATAACGTCCGCATTTTCAAATGGAGGAAAAAAAAAGTCCTCCTTTCTGTCCAATACCACATGAAAGTGGTTGGATTTGGCATCTCATTTGTCCAACTTGCATACTCGTTTTTAAACACTTTGTTATGAGAGTAGCATATGTGTGTGGCCCTTTAATGTCTGGCAGCAGGTGAGTGACGTCAGTGAGTGTGCGGGTGGGCAAGCAAGTGAGAAAGCGGTCGCTGAGGGCGGGGGAGAAATACATTGGCATCAAACTCCGTAGCTTGCTAGCTGGTGCACGCTAGCTTTCTGAGACTCTTATTTTGTTAGCACAGGCAGGATGAAACAGGTCTTTTATAGTGAAGACAGGAACTGTGCAGTCGGTCTTTAGAGTTTTGACAGTAGGTACGGAGTCTCTAGAAATAAAATGTGTTTCTCTGCGTCCGCCCTGTTAGTGATTTTTTTCTTAAATATGAGCTCGCAGCAGCCAGCGTCATCTCACAAGATCCTCGGGTGCCGAGAATGTCAAACAACTGACGAAAGTGAAGTCTTGGTATGATTGATGATTGCTCATTTTTATGTATATTTTTTAATGCCTGGCTTGAGATCGACTGACACACCCTCCGAGATCGACCAGTCGATCGCGATCGACGTAATGCCCACCCCTGGACTAGGTCACAAAGTCAGTGTCAGTTAAATCGGTCCACAGGTTGCCTGTAGGGATTTTTAATGTCCAGCAGATGTCAGTATTTACTGACACAGTATCAATACAGTTTTGCAATGAGTCGAAACGCTACATGACGCCTCATCAACCCATCAGTACTACAAAGTCAACAAAGACAGAATGCCTGACGACAGCAAAAACTTACAGCGTGTGGAGCAAAGGCGGCGTCCACAAAGCAAATCCGTACTTGACATGACAATCAACAATGTCCCCACAAAGGATGGGCTATGCACAACTTAAATAGTTTTGAATGCGAAAACAAACCAGGTGCGGGCAATAGCACTCAAAAGAAGGCGTGAACACCAACAAAACAGGAAATATCACCAATATAACAGCGCAAGACAGGAACTAAAGCATGACACACTGGAAACAACAATAAACTCAAAATAAGGCTTGGCAACCTGGTGGAATTTCATTTTTTAAGCATTTCTGCTGGTGGTGTGCCTCCGTATTTTTTTTTTATGATAAAAAAATGTGCCTTGGCTCAAAAAATGTTGAAAAACACTGCCTTAGATCAGTGTTCATCAACCACTGTGCCGTGGCACACTAGTGTGCCGTGGGAGTTTATCTAATTTTACCTATTTGGGTTAAAAATATTTTTTTGCAAACCAGTACTTATAGTCTGTGAATTATGTGTTGTTGAGTGTCGGTGCTGTCTAGACCGTGTAATACTCTTCCATATCAGTAGGTGGCAGCCAGTAGCTCATTGCTTTGTAGATGTCGGAAACAGCAGGAGGCAGTGTGCAGGTAAAAAGGTGTCTAATGCCTAAACCAAAAATAAACAAAAGGTGAGTGCCTCTAAGAAAAGGCATTGAAGCTTAGAGGCCTACTAAAATGAGATTTTCTTATTTAAACGGGGATAGCAGGTCCATTCTATGTGTCATACTTGATCATTTCGCGATATTGCCATATTTTTGCTGAAAAGATTTAGTAGAGAACATCGACGATGCAGTTTGCAGCTTTTGGTCGCTAATAAAAAAGCCTTGCCTTTACCGGAAGTAGCAGACGATGTGCGCGTGATGTCACCGGTTGTAGGGCTCCTCACAGTTTACAATCATGGCCACCAACAACCGAGAAAGAGAAAATTTCCCAATTAATTTGAGCGAGGATGAAAGATTCGTGGATGAGGATATTGATAGTGAAGGACTAGAAAAAACAAAAAAATAAAATAAAAAGCGACGGCTGCGGGCGGCGGCAGTGTGAGCGTTTCAGATGTAAGACACATTTACTCGGATAATTATGGAAGATCTCTTATCTGCTTATTGTTTTAATAGTGTTTTAGTGAGATTGTAAAGACATACCTCAAAGTCGGAGGGCTGCGGTGAACACGCCAGTGTCTCAGAGAGAAGGCGAGGAGCCAAGCTCACAGCTGCCTTTTTTGACAGCTGCTGCAGGAGGACGCATAATCCACTGATGTCTCCGGTAAGAGCTGACGTAATATCACAATTTTCCCATCTAAAAACATGCTGGTTGACGTAGAGAAACATGTTCGCTTGACCGCTCTGTGTTAAAGAAACACAGGCTGTGTCTCTGTGCTTAAGGCAGCTGCAATCCACCGCTTTCCACCAACAGCATTCTTATTTATAGTTTCCATTATTAATTGAACAAATGGTAAAATATTCAGCAACACAGATGTCCAAAATACTGTGTAATTATGCGATGAAAAGAGATGACTTTTAGCCGTAAGAGGTGCTGAGCTAATATGTCCCCTCCAACCAATAACGTCACAAACGCACGTCATCATATGCGTCATCATTCCGCGACATTTTCAACAAGAAACTTTGCGGGAAATTTTAAATTGCAATTTATTAAACTAAAAAGGCCGTATTGGCATGTGTTGCAATGTTAATATTTCATCATTGATATATAAACTATCAGACTGCGTGGTCGGTTGTAGTGGGTTTCAGTAGGCCTTTACGGAAGGGTATGCAGAACTAGACTAAAGCTGAACTGGCTACAAAGTAAACAAAAACAGAATGCTGGACAACAGCAAAGACTTACTGAGAAGCAAAGACGACGTCCAAAAAGTACATCCGAACATGACATGACAATTAACAATGTCCGCACAAAGAAGGATAAAAACAACCAAAACATTATGGATTTTTAAAACAAAGTAGACGCGGGAAATAATGCTCAAAGGAAGACATGATACTGCTACAGGAAAATACCAAAAAAGGAAAAAAATCATTAAAATAGGAGCTCAAGACAAGAACTAAAACACTACACAAAGAAAAAAGAGCAAAATATTCAAAATAAGTGATGTGACAAGTCGTGACTGTTGACCTACTTTGAAAGAAGAACTATTTTGATGCATGGTTGGTTATGGTCTAAAGTCATATCCAACAATTGCGACAACGACTTTTTACTGTCAACTGAGTTTTGATTTTTAATGATTTCTGCTGGTGGTGTGTGCCTACGTATTTTTTCAATGCAAAAAATGTGCCTTGGCTCAAAAAAGGTTGAAAAACATTGCCTTAGATTTTAACTTTTTTTTAAATTTGAAAAGGAATTTTACCTTTGCAACCTCATTATTCTATTGGCTAAGTTCTATATTCATAAATGTAAGTTTCTCAATACCCGACCTGTCTTTTCTGCCTTTCAAAAAGATTTAGAACTCTACATTAAAACACTCTCGACCTCCAACAACAAAAAAGCTGTGAAAACGATGACGCTGTGTTCCAAATTTAAGTTATTTACTGAAATTGAGTGAGCCTATGGCTTCGCACTTTGTTTATTATATACACATATATATATATATATATATATATATATATATATATATATATATATATATACAAAATATATATATATATATATATATATATATATATATATATATATATATATAGTATTATATGTGATATTTGTATTAGTGTACTGTGTCTTTAAGGGTTTTTGGGAACGCGCATGCGCGGGTGAGTTGGCGGGAAGTGTCAGTATGCGGGAGTTGTGACTAACAGCAGCTCTTGTATGTATATGTATTATTTTGGAACTACCAGCATATATATATATACATATATATATATATATATATATATATATATATATATATATATATATATATATATATATATATACATATACATATATATATATATATATATATATATATATATATATATATATATATATATATATATATATATCTTAATTCGATTGTCCAGAGAATAGTGCTCAATACCGTGGTAGAGCGCAATATGTATGTGTGGGAAAAATCACAGGGCTACTTCATCTCTACAGAACTGTTTCATGAGGGAACCCCTCATGAAACAGTTCTGTAGAGATGAAGTAGTCTTGTGATTTTTCCCACACATACATACATATACATATACATATATATATATATATATATATATATATATATATATATATATATATATATATATATATATATATATATATATTCAAAGTAACTAAAATAGAATACACACATACATATACGGTGGAAGAGGGGTTAGTGCGTCTGCCTCACAATAAGAAGTTCCTGCAGTCCTGGGTTCAAATCCAGGCTCGGGATTTTTCTGTGTGGAGTGTGCATGTTCTCCCCGTGAATGCGTGGGTTCCCTCCGGGTACTCCAGCTTCCTCCCACTTCCAAAGACATGCACCTGGGGATAGGTTGATTGGCAACACTAAATTGGCCCTAGTGTGTGAATGTGAGTGTGAATGTTGTCTATCTGTGTTGGCCCTGCGATGAGGTGGCGACTTGTCCAGGGTGTACCCCGCCTTCCGCCCGATTGTAACTGAGATAGGCGCCAGCGCTCCCCGCGAACCCAAAAGGGAATAAGCGGTAGAAAATGGATGGATGGATGGATGGATATACATATATATATATATATATATATATATATATATATATATATATATATATATATATATATATGTATGTGTTTGTGTGTATTCTATTTTAGTTACTTTGAATTTACAACCCCGTGGCGCTGTCTTATTCTGTACTGTTTTTGTACTTATTTTGATTATTGTTTCCCGTCTGTTTGTTCGTAAATGTTGAAATTTATAAATAAAAGTTAAAAAAAAAAAAAAATCTTTTCTCACCCCCTGGCGCTGTTTTGTACTGTTTTTGTATTTTTTTTATTATTATTGTTTCTTGTCTGCTTGTAAAAGTTGAAATGTATAAATAAAGGTTATAAAAACAACAACATTGAGTTTAAAACACTAAATTATTCAATTAAAATAGTAATATCATCAAAACTATTATCAATATTGCTACTACGGATAATTTGATCAAAAATTCCCTGAAACAGCCCACTACCTATAATATAGTTTTTTTAAACATAAGATCATTGTCTCCCAAAATGTTATTAGTTAATGATATTATCAGAGACAACAATCTTAACGTTATCGGTCTCAGCGAAACCTGGCTTAAACCAAACGACTTTTTTGCGCTAAATGAGGCATGTCCTCCTAACTTTACACATGCGCATATTGCCCGTCCGCTTAAAAGGGGTGGGGGGGTCGCACTAATATACAACGAAAACTTTAACCTTAGTCCTAACATAAATAATAAATATAAATCGTTTGAGGTGCTTACTATGAGGTCTGTCACACCGCTGCCTCTACACCTGGCTGTTATCTACCGCCCCCCAGGGCCCTATTCGGACTTTATCAATGAATTCTCAGAGTTTGTTGCTGATCTAGTGACACACGCCGATAATATAATCATAATGGGGGACTTTAATATCCATATGAATACCCCATCGGACCCACTGTGCGTAGCGCTCCAGACTGTAATTGATAGCTGTGGTCTCACACAAATAATAAATGAACCCACGCATCGCAACGGTAATACGATAGACCTAGTGCTTGTCAGGGGCATCACCGTTTCCAAAGTTACAATACTCCCGTATACTAAAGTATTGTCCGATCATTACCTTATAAAATTCGAGGTTCAGACGCATGTTCGTCAAACTAATAATAATAATAACTGCTATAGCAGCCGCAACATTAATACGGCCACAACGACAACTCTTGCTGACCTACTGCCCTCGGTAATGGCACCATTCCCAAAATATGTGGGCTCTATTGATAACCTCACTAACAACTTTAACGCTGCCCTGCGCGAAACCATTGATAACATAGCACCGCTAAAGTTAAAAAAGGCTCCAAAAAAGCGCACCCCGTGATTTACAGAAGAAACTAGAGCTCAGAAATTATTATGTAGAAAGCTGGAACGCAAATGGCGCACGACTAAACTTGAGGTGCACCATCAAGCATGGAGTGATGGTTTAATAACTTATAAACGCATGCTTACCTTAGCTAAAGCTAAATATTACTCAAATCTCATCCACCGTAATAAAAACGATCCTAAATTTTTGTTTAGTACGGTAGCATCGCTAACCCAACAAGGGACCCCTTCCAGTAGCTCAACCCACTCAGCTGATGACTTTATGCAATTCTTTAGTAAGAAAATTGAAGTCATTAGAAAGGAGATTAAAGACAATGCGTCCCAGCTACAACGGGGTTCTATTAACACTGATACGATGGTATACGCGGCGGATACTGCCCTCCAAAATAGTTTCTCTCGTTTTGAGGAAATAACATTAGAGGAATTGTTACAACGTGTAAATGGAATAAAACAGACAACATGTTTACTTGACCCTCTTCCTGGGAAACTGATCAAGGAGCTTTTTGTATTATTAGGTCCATCAGTGCTAAATATTATAAACTTATCACTCTCCTCGGGCACTGTTCCCCTAGCATTCAAAAAAGCGGTTATTCATCCTCTTCTTAAAAGACCTAACCTCGATCCTGACCTCATGGTAAACTACCGACCGGTGTCTCACCTTCCCTTTATTTCAAAAATCCTCGAAAAAATTCTTGCGGAGCAGTTAAATGAACACTTAGCGTCTAACAATCTATGTGAAACCTTTCAATCCGGTTTCAGGGCAAATCACTCCACGGAGACAGCCCTCGCAAAAATGACTAATGATCTATTGCTAACGATGGATTCTGATGCGTCATCTATGTTGCTGCTCCTCGATCTTAGCGCTGCTTTCGATACCGTCGATCATAATATTTTATTAGAACGTATCAAAACACGAATTGGTATGTCAGACCATCATACGCAAATACGGTATTAGCTTTCACTGTTATGCTGATGACACCCAACTGTACATGCCCCTAAAGCTGACCAACACGCCGGATTGTAGTCAGTTGGAGGCGTGTCTTAATGAAATTAAACAATGGATGTCCGCTAACTTTTTGCAACTCAACGCCAAAAAAACGGAAATGCTGATTATCGGTCCTGCTAGACACCGAACTCTATTTAATAATACAACTCTAACATTTGACAACAGAACAATTAAACAAGGCGACACGGTAAAGAATCTGGGTATTATCTTCGACCCAACTCTCTCCTTTGAGGCACACATTAAAAGCGTTACTAAAACGGCCTTCTTTCATCTCCGTAATATCGCTAAAATTCGCTCCATTTTGTCCACTAAAGACGCTGAGATCATTATCCATCCGTTTGTTACGTCTCGCCTCGACTACTGTAACGTATTATTTTCGGGTCTCCCCATGTCTAGCATTAAAAGATTACAGTTGGTACAAAATGCGGCTGCTAGACTTTTGACAAGAACAAGAAAGTTTGATCACATTACGCCTGTACTGGCTCACCTGCACTGGCTTCCTGTGCACTTAAGATGTGACTTTAAGGTTTTACTACTTACGTATAAAATACTACACGGTCTAGCTCCATCCTATCTTGCCGATTGTATTGTACCATATGTCCCGGCAAGAAATCTGCGTTCAAAGGACTCCGGCTTGTTAGTGATTCCCAAAGCCCAAAAAAAGTCTGCGGGCTATAGAGCATTTTCCGTTCGGGCTCCAGTACTCTGGAATGCCCTCCCGGTAACAGTTCGAGATGCCACCTCAGTAGAAGCATTTAAGTCTCACCTTAAAACTCATTTGTATACTCTAGCCTTTAAATAGACTCCCTTTTTAGACCAGTTGATCTGCCGTTTCTTTTCTTTTTCTTCTATGTCCCACTCTCCCTTGTGGAGGGGGTCCGGTCCGATCCGGTGGCCATGTACTGCTTGCCTGTGTATCGGCTGGGGACATCTCTGCGATGCTGATCCGCCTCCGCTTGGGATGGTTTCCTGCTGGCTCCGCTGTGAACGGGACTCTCGCTGCTGTGTTGGATCCGCTTTGGACTGGACTCTCGCGACTGTGTTGGATCCATTGTGGATTGAACTTTCACAGTATCATGTTAGACCCGCTCGACATCCATTGCTTTCCTCCTCTCCAAGGTTCTCATAGTCATCATTGTCACCGACGTCCCACTGGGTCATTATTGTCACCGATGTCCCACTGGGTGTGAGTTTTCCTTGCCCTTATGTGGGCCTACCGAGGATGTCGTGGTGGTTTGTGCAGCCCTTTGAGACACTAGTGATTTAGGGCTATATAAGTAAACATTGATTGATTGATTGAAAACCTTTTTAAATGTAAACATTGTATGCTCGGTGTTTGTGTTTTTTGACAATAACTTTTACGTGTTGAATGTCTTTATTGTTTTCATGTATACTTATATATATTTTTTTCAATTTGACGTGTATTTGAAGCAGTACAATAAAACATATATTTGATGTTAAAAAAAAAATACATATTTTTTTACTTTTCTCAATAAATGAAAATCATGTTTCATGCTTGGACACATTACTACGGAGCCCCTAAAGCAGGGGTGTCCAAACTTTTTCGACAGGGGGCCGCACACGGAAAAATGTAAGCATTCGGGGGCCATTCTGATATTTTTCATTTTCAAACCATAACAAAATATATGGATTTTTTTATTTTTTTTTTATTCTTTGGGCTCCTGGGGCCCATAGAGGGTCTCAGTCACTAAAATGTTAAAAATACGTCAAATTATTATTTTTTGTTTAATGCTTACAGTAAATCTCTATATCAACTTGAGGTTGATATAGAGTTAAACAAATAAGGTTTTATGCCTTTTCTGTCAAAGACAACTTTGTTTTTTATAGTGAAAATGAAATATGCAGTATTTAGATAGATAGATAGATAGATTGATAGATGGATAGTACTTTATTGATTCCTTCAGGAGAGTTCCTTTATTTAGAAATTAAAGCCCTCAAAGATCAATAATGCAGGACACCATTGATTTTAATTATTTTATATTTTTGAGATAGGCACCAGCGCCCCTCGCCACCCCAAAGAGGAATAAGCGGTACAAAATGGATGGATGGAGTAAATAAAATAAAATCCTACTAAACATTTTTGAGATCCGAAAGGTTCCCCACTCATAAAGTGATACATTTTTATTAGTTTTTTACTTTTAACACTTAAATATTAAGATCAACTTCCGATATATCTGTCGATTTTAAGTTTGAACTATTATTTTGTTTGTTTTATGCTCTTTTGTCAAAACTTTGATGTTTTTATATGGCAACCAAACAACATTTGCAATATTTTTTCACATAAAACATTTTAAAATGATAATTTTTCAGTATTAATTCATTATAACTGATTTTTTTGTCCTTTTTTTTTTTTTTGGAGCAATGGAAAAAAAAGAAAATAAAGACAAAAAGAAAAATGGCAGCTTTGTATCAACATTGCCACTTTTTCTCATTAGATTTCACCTCATTCGACTTTTTAAAAAAATATATTTTTTATTTTATTTTTGCAATACTATCAATTTTGCAATTTTTGCAGAATGTGTGGCGGGCCAGTAAACGATCAGCTGCGGGCCGCACTTTGGACACCCCTGACCTAAAGTGACATGGGGGGTAAAAGATTGGGGGGGGGGGGGACATTTTTTTTTTTTTAGATATGTTTAGTGAGTCTTATTCTGCGTTGTGTAGTTTTTTTTTTGTTTCTTTTAATTAAAGACACTCCACCATTCTGTTTGTTTTATGCTCTTTTGTCAAAATTGTGATGTTTTTATATGGCAACCACACAACATATGCAATATTTTTTCCACATAAATCATTTCAAAATGATAATTTTTAAGTAATAATTCATAATAACATACATTTTTTTCCCCTTTTTTTTTGAGCAAGGGGAAAAAAAAGAAAAAATAAAGACAAATGGGAAAAAAAACTGCCTGCATGGCAGCTTTGTATCAACATTGCCACTTTTTCTCATTACATTTCACCTCATTCCACTTCATTTAAACGTTTTTTTTAATTTTTGCAATACTATCAATTTTGCAGAATGTGTGGCGGGCCGGTAAACGATTAGCTGCGGGCCGCACTTTGGACACCCCTGACCTAAAGGGACATGAGGGAAAAAATGTTGAGGGGGGGAACATTTTTTTTTAAATATGTGTAGTGAGTCTTATTCTGCGTTGTGTAGTTTTTTTTTTTTTTTTTTTTAATTGAAGACACTCCACCATTCCGTTTGTTTTATGCTCTTTTGTCAAAACTTGTATGTTTTTATATGGCAACCACACAACATATGCAATATTTTTTCCACATAAGTCATTTTAAAGTGATACTTTTTAAGTAATAATTCGTTATAACATAGATTTTTTTTGTCCTTTTTTTTTTTGAGCAATGGAAAAAAAAGAAAATAAAGTCAAAAGGAAAAAAAAACTGCCTGCACGGCAGCTTTGTATCAACATTGCCACTTTTTCTCATTAGATTTCACCTCATTCCAATTTTTTTAAATGTTTTTTTTAATTTTTGCAATTCTATCAATTTTGCAGAATGTGTGGCGGGCCGGTAAACGATTAGCTGCGGGCCGCAAATGGCCCCCGCGCCGCAAATGGCCCCCGGGCCGCACTTTGGACACCCCTGACCTAATGGGACATGGGGGAAAACATTTTTTGGGGGTTGGGGGGCGAACATTTTTTTTTTAGATATGTGTAGTGAGTCTTATTCTGCATTGTGTAGTTTTTTCTTTTTTATTAAAGACACTCCACCATTCCGTTTGTTTTATGCTCTTTTGTCAAAACTTTAATGTTTTTATATGTACGTATGGCAACCACACAACATATGCAATATTTTTTCCACATAAATCCTTTTAAAGTGATAATTTTTAAGTAACAATTCATTATAGCATTGATTTTTTTCTTTTTTTTTGAGCAATGGAAAAAAAAGAAAATAAAGACAAAAGGGAAAAAAAATGCCTGCATGGCAGCTTTGTATCAACATTGCCACTTTTTCTCATTAGATTTCACCTCATTCGACTTTTTTTTTATGTTTTTTTTAAGTTTTGCAATACTATCAATTTTTCAATTTTTGCAGAATGTGTGGCGGGCCGGTAAACGATTAGCTGCGGGCCGCAAATGGCCCCCGGGCTGCACTTTGGACACCTCTGACCCCTGATATGTTTAGTGAGTCTTAGTGTAGTTTTGTTTTTTAATCAAAGACACTCGATCATTCCGTTTGTTTTATACTCTTTTGTCAAAACTTGTATGTTTTTATATGTACGTATGGCAACCACACAACATATGCAATATTTTTTCCACATAAATCATTTTAAAGTGATAATTTTTGAGTAATGATTTTTTTTGAGCAATGGAAAAAAAAGAAAATAAAGTCAAAAGGAAAAAAAAACTGCCTGCATGGCAGCTTTGTATCAACATTGCCATTTTTTCTCATTAGATTTCACCTCATTCCTTTTTTTTTTTACAATACTATCAATTTTGCAGAATGTGGCGGGCCGGCAAATGATACGCTGCGGCCCGCACTTTGGACAGCCCTGACCTAAAGGGACATGAGGGGAAAACATTTTTGAGG
Organism: Nerophis ophidion; assembly: GCF_033978795.1. Lineage (NCBI taxonomy): Eukaryota > Metazoa > Chordata > Actinopteri > Syngnathiformes > Syngnathidae > Nerophis > Nerophis ophidion. Next base: position 15,066,516 of record NC_084617.1, read on the forward strand.
GGGGAACATTTTTGGGGGGATATGTGTAGTGAGTCTTATTCTGCGTTGTGTAGTTTAAAAAAAAAAAAAAAAATAATGACACTCCACCATTCCGTCGTTTCATCATTTATTGGCCACCTAACTGTGTTGGAAAAACGAAACCCATACAAAGGTCTCTACTCGCTGGCGGAGTGATACCACCTCATCAAAAGTCGGAAAGAAAGAGAAAGTAAACAACATTCATTCATATAAAAATAATAATTTATATTACATTAAAAAAAACGTTTTATCACAAAAAGATTAATAATAATGCACAAATCCACATACCTGTGTTGGAAACACGAAACACATACACAGGTCTCTACTTTCTGGCGGAGTGATACCTGCGTAAATACCATGCGTAAATATGACCAAACATTTCAAACAATGGGCGCTCTAATCCTTACTTAACAACATTGTGCATAAAAATACTTAAAACAACACATCACTTATGCCTACAAGATTAATGTTTTAACTTTTAAAGTATTATAAAAGTTTCGAAATAATATTTACACTAAGAAACACGGAGCATTGAAGAACTATTACCTGCTCATCAAAAGTCCGAAAGAAGAGAAAGTAAATAACGGAAAAAACCGCAAAGTCACTTCCTGTACCGGACATTCGGGTCTTCAAAATAAAACCAATATTTCAAAATAAAACATTAACACCCTGTCTCGTTTATAATATAGCGCAACATCATCACACTATTACATATGTATATCAAAAAGTATCTCATTACGATGCAAATTTATTTTTTTTAATCCATAATTATATATGGAGTTTGCATGTTCTCCCCGTGAATGCGTGGGTTCCCTCCGGGTACTCCGGCTTCCTCCCACTTCCAAAGACATGCACCTGGGGATAGGTTGATTGGCAACACTAAATTGGCCCTAGTGTGTGAATGTGAGTGTGAATGTTGTCTGTCTATCTGTGTTGGCCCTGCGATGAGGTGGCGACTTGTCCAGGGTGTACCCTGCCTTCCGCCCGATTGTAGCTGAGATAGGCGCCAGCGCCCCCCGCGACCCCGAAAGGGAATAAGCGGCAGCAAATGGATGGGATGGATGGATTTATTATGGGTGTGGGAAAAATTTGATTCGAATACGAATGGCGATTCTCACGTTGTGCAATTCAGAATCATTCTAATTAAAAAAAAAAATCATTTATTTATTTATTTATCAATCCAACAAACCACTACACAGCAATACCATAACAATGCAATCCAATTCCAAAACCAAACCTGACCCAGCAACACTCAGAACTGCAATAAACAGAGCAATTGAGAGATAAACACAAACACGACACAGAACAAAACAAAAGTAGTGAACCAAAAATGAATATTATCAACAACAGTATCAATATTAGTTATAATTTCAGCATAGCAGTGATTAAAAATCCCTCATTGACATTATCATTAGACATTTATAAAAATAATAAAAAAGAACAATAGTGTCACAGTGGCTTACACTTGCATCACATCTCATAAGCTTGACAACACACTGTGTCCAATGTTTTCACAAAGATAAAATAAGTCATATTTTTGGTTCGTTTAATAGTTAAAACAAATGTACATTATTGCAATCAGTTGATAAAACATTGTCCTTTACAATTATAAAAGCTTTTTTCTAAGAAAATATACTACTCTGCTTGAATGTCAGCAGACTGGGGTAGATCCTGCTGAAATCCTATGTATTGAATGAACACAGAATAGTTTTGAATCGGAAAAATATCGTTTTTGAATCGAGAATTGCGTTGAATCGAAAAAAATCGATATATTATCGAATCGTGACCCCAAGAATCGATATTGAATCGAATCGTGGGACACTCAAAGATTTGCAGCCCTAATATATATATAAAATCTCCTGACGATTGAGGGAACCCCTCATGAAACAGTTCTGTAGAGATGAAGTAGTTTTGTGATTTTTCCCACACATACATACATATATATATATATGTATATATATATATGTATATATATATATATATATATATATATATATATATATATTAAATAACACAATACTTCATTTTTAATATGTGCTTTTTAGAAACTGTTAGTATTAATGGGAATTTTGAGAAAGTTAATGAGTTAACTTCCGCGTTTACTATGCCTTACTTTCATACGTAACTACGGTCTTCAAATGTATTCGTTGCTATGTTGCAGCACAATTGTCGCCTATGAAAGGACAACACATGCCTTCTATTCTATTGTAGTGCGTATATGTCAATGAAGGAATGAACCAGCAGAGGGTAAAAGTGTTTTTATTTTGTCGTTGTTCAGTAGGTCACTTCAAAACAATCACGTTGAAAAACAAGTGAATGGAGAATAAAAATAACAAGTGATTGGTTTATACATCAGACCCAGCAGGAGAGGGAAAAGGAAATGGGAAAAAAGGGGCATCCGGTACAATTTAAAAACACACATAAGCTGCTCATAGTTCTTTTATACAATAAAAAGATTTAAATCTTCAGCTCTTGAATGCTTAGAAAAGTTAAATTTGAGCCAAAATAGTTTTATTTTGTTGAGCTGTCAGTCACATGGTAACCACGGCAACGGCTTGTTTAGGTGGCGAAAGATGTTGGATTGGAAAAGAAAGAAAAAAGATAATAGATCAAAAGTGCTGAGACAGAAGGAAGTGAAAAGAAGTGGAGGACTTGAGAGGTAGCTTCGCTCCTTAAAGCGCAATTAAGCAATCGTATTTAAAAAGTACACACTTATGTTTGTTCATTCTACACAATTATTACGTGTTTTGTTATTTCTCCTTGTCCAGAGACTCACCATCTGATAAGCACGGATTTAACAAAAACATTTTTAGACCGTTTTAATTAGGCCCTCAGAAGCTGATAAATTGTCGTGACGCCTCGGAGCCACTAGAGGGCGGCAAATGCACATGAGGAGAAAAAGGACCCTGTTCGAAATACCTTACTGGAACCTCTAAAGCAGTGGTTCTTAACCTTGTTGGAGGTACCGAACCCCACCAGTTTCATATGCGCATTCACCGAACCTTTCATTACTGAAAAAAAATATATATATATTTTTTTCAAATTCAAGACAAAGTTATATGTTTTTGGTAACACTTTAGTGTAGGGAACATATTCTAAGTAACAAAGACTTCATTTTTTTATTATCTGTGGTCTGGATTATGTTTTTGTAATTTTTTTCTGACTCTTTTAGTTCCTGTTTACACTCCCTTTTTTGTATGGTTACCATGCCGACTTATGATTTTATCCCTGCCTCTGGTGTTCGGACCGCGCACCCGTTTCTAATCCAGACCCTTATTTAAGCCTGTCTTTGCCAGTCAGTTGGCCTGGTGTCATTGCTTGTTTTCATGCGATACCACAGTTCGTGTTGCTCGATTTATGCTGTGTCCATGTAAGTCTTGTTTATTTCTTGCCACAGTTTCGTGTTTGTTCGAAGCCATAGTTTATGTTGGTTTGTTTCATGCCACAGTTTTGTGTTTGTTCCACGCCATAGTTGATGTTTGTTTACCTCATGCCCTGTTAAGATTTATCAAGTTAATAAATATGTTCCTACCTGCAAGCCTTGTCCGGAATAGTTCATTTGCATCGCGGGAGAACAAACCTCGCAGTAAACTGCGACCCCTCCGTCATGACAGAATGATCATAAATCGGCATTAAATTAGATTAGATAGTACTTTATTCATTCCTTTAGGAGAGTGTAACCAAACAAAACAAGGTAGCCCAAACAGGAACTAAAAGAGTCCAAAAACTAACAAACAATAACAAACATAATCCAGACCACAGATCATGACAAATTTAGAGTTATTTGGACAGTAGGGCAGTGGTTCTTAACCTTGTTGGAGGTATCGAACCCCACCAGTTCCATATGCGCATTCACCGAACCCGTAGTAGTTAAAAATATATATGTATATATATATTTTTTCAAATTCAAGACAAAGTTATCTGTTTTTGGTAACACTTTAGTATAGGGAACATATTCTACGTAACAAAGACTTACTTTTGTCATTATCTGTGGTCTGGATTATGTTTTTGTTATTTTTTTGTTAGTTTTTGGACTCTTTTAGTTCCTGTTGGCGCTCCCTTTTTTTTTTGGTTACCATGCCAACTTATGATTTTATCCCTGCCTCTGGTGTTCGGACCGCGCACCCGTTTCTAATCCAGACCCTTATTTAAGCCTGTCTTTGCCAGTCAGTCGGCCTGGCGTCATTGCTTGTTTTCATGCGATACAACAGTTCGTGTTGCTCGATTCATGCCGTGTCCACGTAAGTCTTGTTTATTTCTCGCCACAGTTTCGTGTTTGTTCAAAGCCACAGTTTTGTGTTTGTTCCACGCCATAGTTTATGTTTGTTTACCTCATGGCCTGCCAAGATTTATCGAGTTAATAAATATGTTCCTACCTGCAAGCCTTGTCCGGAATAGTCCATTTGCATCCCGGGAAAACAAACCTCGCAGTAAGCTGCGACCCCTCCGTCATGACAGAATGATCATAAATCGGCATAAGACTAGATTATATAGTACTTTATTTTTTCCTTCAGGAGAGTGTAACCAAACAAAACAAGGGAGCGCAAACAGGAACCAAAAGAGTCCAAAAACTAACAAAAAATAACAAACATAATCCAGACCACAGATCATGACCAATTTAGAGTTATTTAGACACTAGGGGGACATAGTCTAAGCCACAAAGACTTAATTTACAGTTATTTGGTTAGGGACAGGGTTAGAGGGTTAGGGTTATAATAAGGCCTTAATAATGACTAGTTAAGATACAAAATGTTACTAATTTGCATGTTAATAAGCAACTAATTAATGGTGAGTATATGTTCCCCATACTAAAGTGTTACCCTGTTTTTTTTTTACTGGTACACAAAATGAACCGTGCATGAACATCACCTTGTTCAAACAACAAAACCAACACATCTGTTGCCGTGTCCGTAATACGCCGATAGGGAGAAGTTTTTATTTACACGATGAGTCGGGTGTGTTTTGACCTCCGCCGAACCCCTGAGGCCGACTCACCGAACCCCTAGGGTTGGATCAAACCCAGGCTAAGAACCACTGCTCTAAAGGCAAACCCACCATTCCAAATTCCACTATTTCTCTGGGGAAAAAAAAGTCTCCTTCAAAGTCGAACTATTTTTAAAAGTTTTTTTTCAAACTTTTTTACTTCTTTTTGCACTTGAAGGACAGTTAAAAAGGTTTGATTTAAACATTTGAAGGAGCGTTTTAGCTGCGGCGTGCAGAAAGAGGCATGACGGCAGAAGGAATTGTCCTTGCGTGAATGTGAGGTCAAAGCCCCCCCGACCTCATCATCATCATTAGGGGACGACCTCCGACCTCCGACCTCACCTGGACAAACTCGCCTTTCTCAGTCATGACAACATGGTACCCTCTTTCCTCCTTGTGTTACTCCCTCATCAAATACCACACAACCTCCTTTCTCTCTCTCAGTTATCCTTCTCCTCAGACCGTCCCTTGAACGCATCCTTTTCTTCACCGCCCTCTTCCATATCTAGTCCCGCCCCCGCCTGTGATTGGTTGACGAGCTTGTCCGTTTCCTTCGCGCCGTAGGTGGCTTCTGATTGGTCGGGGGTCACCACCTCCTGGTGGTCTGGAGGAGGAAAAGTGCGAGTGTCAAAAAGCAGAAAGTAGGTTTTATTATTGTCAGGAGTATACACAGCACATTAAAACAAGAGTTTAGTCTTAAGGACATTTGGGAAACATAAAATAAAGGGTAAAAAAGGTTAAAGGTCACCACCACTCACACAAACCTGAAGGAAGAATACACCCTTTTTTTTTGCTTACTGATCATATTTAAAACAGGAATCCCGTTTGCTTGTAAATGCATTTGTGAACGTCAATCATACTTGCCAAACTTGAGACCTTGGATTTTGGGAGGCGTGGTTAAGAGAGGACTATAATTCACCAACTCAATTATTTCAAATATATATATATATATATATATATATATATATATATATATATATATATATATATATATATATATATATATATATATATATATATATATATATATATATATATATGTATATCCATCCATTTTGTACCGCTTATTCCCTTTCGGGGTCGCGGGGGGCACTGGCGCCTATCTCAGCTACAATCGGGCGGAAGGCAGAGTACACACTGGACAAGTCGCCACCTCATCGCAGGGCCAACACAGATAGACAGACAACATTCACACTCACATTCACACACTAGGGCCAATTTAGTGTTGCCAATCAACCTATCCCCAGGTGCATGTCTTTGGAAGTGGGAGGAAGCCGGAGTACCCGGAGGGAACCCACGCATTCACGGGGAGAACATGCATTTGAACCCAGGACTGCAGGAACTTCGTATTGTGAGGCAGACGCACTAACCCCTCTGCCACCGTGAAGCCAATACATATATATATATATATATATATATATATATATATATATATATATATATATATATATATATATGTATGAAATACTTGACTTTCAGTGAATTCTAGCTATATATATTTATTTTATTACATATATAAATAAAATAAATAGTTGAATTTCCAACGGCACCTGTCAAATACACAGTAATAAAAACACAGTTGTTCTACTAACTGTACTGTGCTTGCTGGTTACAAAAAAAAAAAACAACAACACTTACCTTTCATTATTTGAGTAACCTTTGATCTGCCATTTGCGTATTGGCGAGCGATCTCCGAATCCGGGAACATATATTACGGATTTGTTGTAGACATCCGCAAATGAGAATGGGATATTGCTTACAGCTATCAGCATAGCCATCTTTGTCTCAGCATAAGTTACACCATCGGGTCTCCATTTTGCGAGGTGGCCCATAATACTGGGTTGTGAACGATGCTGCGCTGCGGACACTTTGTGCTTCGCTGACCGTTCATGAGTATATCCGTTCGGCCGCCGTGTTCAGTGGAGAAGTCTGTTCTACAAAATTTACAGGTAACATACCCCTTCCCCTTCAAACTCTCCTGGATAAACTGAAATTCTTGTTTCCAATCGTTCTGGAACTTGCAAGCGTATTTCTTAATTTTGCTCGTCGACGGTGAAATATATAGGGATGGAGTCAATAACCAGGCGACGTGATGAAGTTATGTCTCTTTACTGTGGGCTTTATAACAGACTCCCTGTAATGCATGTTGCTTGACTGCACTTAAATGTAGAATATATTTACATTCTATTCTATTCTATGATCAGTAGATGGCAGTATTGTCTTGTTTAAGAGGGTCACAACATTGCTGCGTCAGGTTCTCATGGAGCTGGAGGGGGCGTGGCCTCCAGCTCCACCTGAATTTCTGGAGATTTTCGGAAGAAAATTTGTCCCGGGAGGCAGTAAATTTCGGGAGTCTCCCGGAAAATCTGGGAGGGTTGGCAAGTATGACGTCAATAAACATAATCAAATTAAAAGTTTGACTCAGAATACCGGTAGATAAAGTATGTCAGCATTCAGGTATTGCCCCCTCCTGCTTTGGAGACAACTAAAGCCCCAATTAGCTAAAATTACATGCACTTTAATTTAGTGATGTTTTGATATGTCATCTTAGTGACATCATGCACAAAAGTGCACTCATAGCTTGTTTTAAAATGTCTCTGACAATCTTGCACTTTCAGTTTTGGAAATGACATGAATGTTTGTGCCGCTGCTTAATAACTGTTTAATTAAAACAGTTTTGCTAAATTGACTTAGTTATGGTTTCCCTCTCTGCATGTAAGTTTAAAATTTGCATATATTAATGCAGTATGAAGAAGAATGTTTTAATGTAGACACATAGAATCATCATACTGCTGTGATTATATGCATCAAGTGTTCATTCAAGGCTAAGGCAAAATATTGCGAAATATATCGTGTATCGTAACATGGCCTAAAAATATCGAGGTATTGTTTAAAGACGATATTGCCCAGCCCTAATACATATTATTGTTTGTATGACAGACAATTGATCAATAATAAGAGTTAGATTTACTATTTAGCTAATATTTTGATAGATAATTTAGTCAGCGTGCATGTTGAAGGATGCTGCCCCCTAATGACCTGGAAGTTGAAATACGTGTTCCAAAGCGAATTAGTGTTGGCGTGTGTAGTACGCTGCACCCTAGTTGGTAATCGGAGGTATCGACTGGTAAACTGTAGTAGTAGAAGTGAAAGTGGGAGTGCTACGCTGCCCCCTGTTGGCCTGGGGTTTCACATCTTGTAGTGTGAAATACTTACTGGGCGTATTCTTCCTTGACAAAAAAAACAGAGTGAACACGAGAGTGTGTCCATGTTGACAATCTAAACCAAGAGAACCTTCCTCCTCACCAGGGGCTTTGGTGGGAGGTCGGTGCTCGCCCTCATCCCCCTGCCAGAGGTCTTCGTCCTCGTCGCCCTCCCAAGGCTCCTCCAGAGGGTGGACACCGAGGTTGTGCATGTGCGCCTCGGCCATCTTCTGCACAGCTGCACACGCACACGCACACACACACACACGGGGAGAGGACGGCACACAAACACAAGGACAGAGGGATAAGAAGGCTTTGATGTTTTCACCGTGCTTCAACTTGCTCAAGTCCAAACCAGTGAATTTTTTCACATGAATAAAAAAAAATAAAAACACTTGTTTTTGCTTTCAAAGTACTGATTTTGCGACATACTTGTTCTACAAGAATGACCACAAAAAGACAGAATTGTGACTGATGTTTCTGATCAATCAAACTGTATTTATAAAGCTTATAAACACAATTGTCTCAAAGGGCTTCAAAAACCTCACAATTTCATTTGAACCCCCACAATCATGTGGTGAGGGAACTAAAAAGCGGATACACAGTAAAAACAACAACAACTGTAAATTTTACTGTAAACGAACATGCAGAATTAAAAAAACATCAACAGTTTTTCCATTGACAGTTATTCACTGTAATAAAGTTTTTATTTTTACCTTAAAATCTTGATTTGTTTTGACAGTACACCGTCAAAAAAGATAAGTGTTTTGATTTTACGGTACAAAACATTTGCCATAATTATACCATTGATGGTATAATTTTTCCATTGACAGTAAAAAAACACTACATATTACTCCAAAAATCTGGCAAAAGTGCTGCCACTTTATTATTGACAAATATACAGTTGTTGTTTTTTACAGTAAAGCACCATCACCAAAAAAGTATTTAAATTTTTACGTGTTTTTTAGTTGTACTGTTAAAGTTAACTCGATAAGAGGTTTTATGGAGCTAAATTGGAGACACAAGTTTTGTACCCCCCCCCAAAAAATATCTACTTTGAAACTGAAAAATCTAGTTTTGATGTTTGAATTTTGAAAAATGCATCAGTGTATTTGAAATAAAAATAAGTGCACACATTTTCTTTTTAGGTGGAATATAATTATGATTCAGTCTGGTAATTGTTTTTGGATGAATTAATTATTTTAATTTTCCCCCTGAGCTTCTGTTTTTTTACGAATTAAATCTAATTTTTTTACAGTTAAATTTTTTTCAGTTTCACATCTAATTTGATAATATTAAAACTTGAAAATGATTTGCCTGAATTACACTTACTAAAAGATGAATCGTGATTAAATATGAATTAACTACAGACAATGCGATTAATGGTGATTTAAATATTCAAATCGTTTGACAGCCCGAGTCTTTACACAATAAAACGTAAACATGAGACTTGTGGTGCGACTCCAGGTGGATGGAGCTGTGTTGAGAACCAAGGAGACGAGGAAGGAAGCCCTTAGAGGGCGACAATCCAGCAGTACATCTATACTTTTTATTCATTTATTAAAGTAAGGAATGTTTTGTTTTTTAAGATGGATTATTACCAGTGGTTAACTTCATTTTACACTTGTATGACAACTAAGAATGTCAAAAAGGATTTAAAAACGCGGTCTGTACACTTATAAAGTTTTATTATGGCCTCAGTTTGACCCTGTTACAGATGATTTCTATTTACATATTTTCCTGTGGGAGAGTACATTTGTTTTGAAATGACTGCGGTATTTCAGTTGTATTTTTCAACAATTGGACATAATACCAGTATTGATAATAATATTATTCCATCCATCCATTCACAACCACCGCTTGTATATTGTTATTAATAATAATATAATCTATTTATGATGAATAATAATGCTATTCATTTTTTGTTATAGTAATTTTTATCATTATTTATTGTATCAATATTTTTTTAAGAACAGGCCTACTTAAGGACACTGACATATAATAATAATAATAGTAATAATAATGGATTAGATTTATATCGCGCTTTTCTATTATTAGATATTCAAAGCGCTCACAGAGAAGTGGGAACCCATCATTCATTCACACCTGGTGCTGGTAAGCTACATCTGTAGCCACAGCTGCCCTGGGGTAGACTGACGGAAGCGTGGCTGCCAGTTTGCGCCTACGGCCCCTCCGACCACCACCTATCATTCATTCACCAGTGTGATCGGCACCAGGGGCAAGGGTGAAGTGTCCTGCCCAAGGACACAACGATTTGGATATAAATAGGCGGGGAGCGAACCTGCAACCCTCACGTTTCTGGCACGGCCGCTCTACCCACTACGCCATGCCGCCCCCAACTATATACTAACAAACGAATGGATGGTACTTGATATTTTTTATATTTATTTTATTTCGAAAAATAAAATACTGTATAAATGTCAAAAGACCAAGATTTGTGTTTATTATTAGCGCTGTCAAACATTTTTTTTTTTAAATCACGTTGATCAAATTTCTGTAATTTAATTAATCAAAGGTATTTACTTACTTATACATAACTTGTTTCTATTTTGACATAAACGTCAATTTATTCTCAGAATATCACGCACAAACATTTTTCAATATTTGACATTCATGTTAGACCCGCTCGACATCCATTGCTTTCGGTCCCCTAGAGGGGGGGGTTGCCCACATCTGAGGTCCTCTCCAAGGTTTCTCATAGTCAGCATTGTCACTGGCGTCCCACTGGATGTGAATTCTCCCTGCCCACTGGGTGTGAGTTTTCTTTGCCCTTTTGTGGGTTCTTCCGAGGATGTTGTAGTCGTAATGATTTGTGCAGTCCTTTGAGACATTTGTGATTTGGGGCTATATAAATAAACATTGATTGATTGATTGATTTATTTGCGCGTAGTGTATGAAGTGCACGTTTTAAACAATTCTGCAATAAAACTGCAAATAACAAAAATATAATGATGTACACTATTATGTACTTTTATTCCTGAATTAATAGATTTTTGCATCAGCCTGTTTTTCATGTTACAATTTTCTTGCATGTAGGCACTATAAATGCACTTTCTTTGGTCCAGGTTACAGAAAAAACTACTTAAAGAGCCCTCTCCCTTCCTCCGTCATTCTGGAAAATGGCCCTTGATGCCTTTTTAGGTGCTCATGCATTACAGTGAGCTGTGGTGCAAAGTCCTCTCTAATGTGCAGTTTACAGTTCACCTCCAAAGGCTCAATTCCGATTAATACTGATACCGACCATCCGTAAGTGAAATCAGCTGATACCATCACATGCATTAACTGTACTGTGAGCGCTATATGATCTAAAAAAAGGAACCATACATTCACCCTCTTTTTGAACCAGTTGTGGGTCAGACTACACATTTGGGTATTGATGTAGTTACAGGGGCAGTATTTTCCATTATAACACTGATACAAATACTTTAAAATATTTAGGATCATATAAATTGATTTTGGTTTTAAATTTTTCAATCACACTTATAATCAGCAGAAAACACATGAATGCATTGTAACAATACCAACTAAATAATTAAATTATTTTATCATTCTCTTTTACTTTATACAACTGTTTAAGTCAGTGGTTCTCAAACTTTTTTCACCAAGTACCACCTCAGAAAACACTTGGCTCTCCAAGTACCACCGTAGTGACCAACATTAAAATACAGTAGCGTAGTAGGATCAAGTATTCATTAAAAAACAAGGCAGATGTTTTATTAAACAGGTCTATTTAATATACACTGTCACACTATGTCAAATATAGGAAAATAAAACAGTGCACTTTAAAGGCCTACTGAAACCCACTACTACCAACCACGCAGTCTGATAGTTTATACATCAATGATGAAATATTAACATTGCAACACATGCCAATACGGCCTTTTTAGTTTACTAAATTACCATTTTAAATTTCCCGCGAGGTATCCTGTTGAAAACGTCGCGGAATGATGACGCTTATGATGACGCGTGCTTGTGATGTTATTGGTTGGAGTGGACATGTTCTCCCAGCACCACTCACGGCTAAAAGTAGTCTGTTTTTATCGCATGATTACACAGTATTTTGGACATCTGTGTTGCTGAGTCTTTTTTAATCTGTTCAATTAATAATGGAGACTATAAATAAGAATGCTGTAGGTGGAAAGCAGTGGATTGCAGCTGCCTTTGGCAACCGAAACACAGCCGGTATTTCTTTGTTTGTTCTGAAGCTTTAACACAGAACGGTCAAGCGAACATGCTTCTCTACGTCAACCAGTAAGTTTTTGGATGGGAAAATTGTGATGTTAAGTCGGCTCTTACCGGAGACTAGAGAGGATTATGTGACCTCCTGCAGCAGCTGTGATCTTGGCTCCTCCATTTACCCTAGGAGCGATGGCTGTCACCGCAGCCCTCCGACTTTCAGGTATGACTTTATAATCTCACTAAAACACAATAAACAGATAAAGGATTTTCCAGAATTATCCTAGGAAATGTGTCTAAAAACATCTGAATTGCTCCCACTGCGGCGCCTTTTTTTTTGTGCTTCACTCTAACTTTCCTCATCCACGAATCTTTCATCCTTGCTCAAATGAATGGGAAAATCGTCGCTATCTCGGTCCGAATCGCTCTTGCTGCTGGTGGCTATGATTATAAACAATGTGAGGTTGTGAGGAGCTCTACAACCCGTGACGTCACGCGCACATCGTCTACTACTTCCGGTACAGGCAATGCTTTTTTATTAGCGACCAAAAGTAGCGAACTTTGTCGTCGATGTTCTCTACTAAATCCTTTCAGCAAAAATATGGCAATATCGCGAAATGATCAAGTATGACAAATAGAATGGACCTGCTATCCCCATTTGAGTAAGAAAATCTCATTTCAGTAGGTCTTTAATCAAGTAATTCTTTGGCATGCCGTTAGTGTGTCAAACTCATTTTAGCTCAGAGGCCGCATGGAGGAAAATTTGTGCAAACGCGGGCCGGACTATTAAAATCATGGCATTAAAACTAAAAAAATAAAGACAACTTCAGAGCGTTTTCTTTGTCTTACTTTGGACAAAAATAGAACAAACACATTCTGAAAATATTACAATAAAAATAAAGAAAAAATACCGGCAAAGGTCAAGTTTAGATCCACGAAGGAAAGAAGAAAGTGAATGAATGTTTATTACTGAACACATTTACATATGCATAAACATGTGTTTTCTTTTGTATTATTATTTTTTCATGAATTAAGTAACATTTATGACAACCTTTTTCCAAAACACTTTATAGAATGTGAGACATCACAGGATAATGCAGACACTTATTTGTTTTCAAAACGTTTACAAAAAAGTGGGACCCCAAAAATTTACTGCGGGACCCCATTTTTATAACGTGATGGGGTCCTTGGGACCCCATTTTGACAATTCCTAGCGCAAACACTGATGGGAGTATTGGAGCGTGCAAAACAGCAGCAGGCGGCTGCGGCCTGCGGGCCGGTTCTAATACTAATCAAATATCACCCCGGGGGCCATTATAATTCATGCCGGCCTGCTGGCCTGGACTTTGACACATTGGCGCGGCTAGTGGTACACAGACCACAGTTTGAGAATCACTGGTTTAAGCAATATAAGGTAAAAATGCAAAAGATAAAAAAAAATACATCTATCTACGATTGAAATATCCACCAGGGACGTATTCCCTACATTTTTAAACAAAAAAAAACCTGACTAATTTGCGAAAATACAATATGGGGTTAATCAACAGCACAATGCAGAACTTGGATTCACGTCTGCATTTACCCTTCTTTGCTTAGGCTAGGGGTTGGCAACCCAAAATGTTGAAAAACCCATATCGGACCAAAAAAAAAAAAAAATCAGTTTTGAACCGCAAAAAATTAAAAGCCTTATATAAGTGTTATAATGAAAACAACACATGACGTAAGTGTCTACATTAGTTACATTAAACTACTATCAAAGGCTGATGCAAATCTCCGTTGACAAAAATGTCCTATTTTAATTTTTATTCTACACATTTTTGCAACATTGGAAATCATGAGTAAAATGGAAGCTTCTCACGGTATAAGATAACTCCTGGAAATGACTGGCTTAGAATGGCCAAAGGTATAGATATGTGCGTCCAAGTTAAAGGAAACGGTAGGTTGCCTGCTTCTAATGAATTTATTAAAATCTTTGCGAGCTGAGTAACGTTTGCTGTGATCTGGAACAACACGGCACACAAACAACTATTTGAAATGCTGCCAATATTACATACAGATAATGTATCATGAGACATGCAAATATAAATTAAATACACAGAGGACATAAGTAAAGGAAATTAAATGAGCTCTAATATAGCTACAAACGAGGCATAATGATGGAATATGTACATACAACTAGCCTAAACAGCATGTTAAATGCTGTCATGAACTGACCAAATATGCCTGATTAACAGTCTAACAAGTCAATATAATATCATTTTAAAATGTATATATAAATATATACGTTTATAATGTATATTTTCTACTGGATCTACTCTCTATTTTATGCTGCCCTTTTTTTTCTGCAGCTTTTACATATACTGTAATATCTTATATGGTAATTGGGATATGTTATATATTATATAAAAATATAATGTAATATATCACCATATATTATATACTGTATATATAATATGTATATGTTGCATACATGTTATATTTTAAATTGCTACTAGGGTACATTTTTAGTCTATTTTATGTGTGGTACAATTTTCCTTGTGGATCAATAAAGTTTGTCTAGGTTTAAGTCTATTAACATTAACAAAGCTCACATTTGTGCATTCACGCACAGAATAAAAAGTTTGGTGGACAAAATGAGACAAAAAAGGAGTGGCATAAAACACGTCTTTCTGTGGCAGCATCGGAGAAAGTTGTACAAGTAAACACACTACGATGAGTTCAGTGATCGCTGACAAAACGATACTCTCATAAGTGATGGATGTTTGCAATAAACAGTGGGATTTTTAACAATTAGGAAGGTTTGTGTCAGGTTTTTCCCCTTATAGAAACCAAAAATATACATTTTTTCCATTTTTTTAATGTTTTAAAATCGTGTTTTTATCTTCGTGTTTTAGTAAAGGTAAAACCGTTTTTATCTTTTAACCTTTTAGAACAAGTTGTGCATGCTTTTAGTTCAAGTCGCCTGGACTACTGCAATGCACTTTATGCTGGCAGTAGCCAAAAAAGCTCTCTCCTGGTTGCAGTTAGTCCAGAACGCGGCAGCACGACTTTTAACAGGGGCCAGGAAACGCCATATAACCCCAATCATCGAGAGTTTGCACTGGCTCCCTGTTCATTTTAGATTTGATTTTAAAATATTGCTCTTTGTTTTTAAATCTTTACATGGACTGACACCTCAATATATCTCGGACCTCATACAAATTCACAATCCTGCGCGCGCTTTGAGGTCCGAGAGCCAGGTCCAGCTCGTGGTGCCCAAGACCAGACTTAAGACCAGGGGAGACAGGGCCTTCTCTGTGGTCGGCCCTAAGCTCTGGAACACTCTGCCCCTCCATGTTCGAACTGCTTCCACAGTGGAGTGTTTTAAATCTCGTTTTAAGACCCACTTTTATTCTCTGGCTTTTAACACTACGTGAGTTGCGTGGTCCTCTGTTGCCCTCTGTGTCTTAAAACTTTGATTTCTATTTACTGTTTTAATTGGTTTCACCCTTAAAATCGTTTTTAATCATATGTATTTTATATTGCTTTTATATTGGTTTTATATGTATTTATTTTTATTTTTTGTTTTTATTCAGTCATTGGTGGAGCTCAGGATAGTATTTGAATGTTGTTTCTAATATTGTTGTGTAGCACTTTGGAAACATTTTGTTTTTTAAATGTGCTATATAAATAAAAGTGGATTGGATTGGATTGGATTTTCATACATCTTTGAAAAAGCTCCAGGGATCCACTAGGGCGGCGCTAAAGAGCTGCATGCGGTTCTAGAGGCGCGGGTTGCTGACCCTCGGTTTAGGCAAGCAAGCTTGTTGACATATTCATGTATTTTATAACATTACATTAACAACATTTTACAACATTATAGGTTGACGCCAAATTAGTGGCCTAGTGGTTAGAGTGTCCGCCCTGAGATCGGTAGGTTGTGGGTTCAAACCCCGGCCGAGTCATACCAAAGACTATAAAAATGGAACCCATTACTTCCCTGCTTGGCACTCAAGAGTTGGAATTGGGGGTTAAAACACCAAAAAATGATTCCCGGGCGCGGCCAACGCTGCTGCTCACTGCTCCCCCAACCTCCCAGGGGGTGAACAAGGGGATGGGTCAAATGCAGAGGACAAATTTCACCACATCTAGTGTGTGTGTGTGACAATCATTGGTAATTTAACTTAACTTTTAATTTTTAAACGACAGCGAAAAAATATAATGCGTTATACCAGATTAATGCAATCATTTTTTGCAATCAATCGCACCTTTTTGCACTACTGGTTTTCAGTTTTCAAACTGTGACTCATCTCTTCCAGTAACGACGGTAATCACACCTCAAACTCTTGTGTCACTCGCACAGGGTCGCCTCGCCCCCCCCCAATCCTCCTCTTCACATTCACACGTTGAGACGCACACTGTGTCAGGTCATCTATACCCGTGGATGGCTGCTGACGCAATCTCACAGGACATGTCATCTAATGTAGGTGAGAGACATCTTGTCCTGATAGAACATCAGTCCACATGCAGCAAGCATCACGCAGAAGAAAACACAGAGTCTTTGCGTTAATTGTATGCATTTCTCTGTGTGTGTGTGTGTGTGTGTGGCACACAGCTGTACACACAACTGACTGTAATCCAGGATGATCCAGACTCACACTTAGCGTCTCACAGCTGTCCCACTCTAATCTCCCCTTTCTGTCACACAAATACACACAACCTGCTCTCAAGTTGACACTAAAAAAGGGGGGAGAATAAACAATACAGTGCGTAATATCATCTCAATGGCTATCTTTTTTGTTTGCCTCGTGAAGCACGGTAAAACAACACAAAAAGGAGTACAAAAATAACACAAGGAAGATGACACAAAACAACACACGCACACACAAGCACGCTTGCACTTACCTTTGAGTGACGGGGGCTGGTACACATTCGGATTGACGCGCTTTGGTTTCAGGACTCCGTTCTCCCCGACGACCCACTGCCAAGACAAGGACAGATTAAAGCAGGGGTGTCCAAAGTGGGGCCCGCAGGTAATTTTTTAACGGCCCCACGGCACATTTTAAAAATACGATTGAAAAATTTTTTTAAAGTAAAAAGTGATTTAAAGGCCTACTGAAACCCACTACTACCGACCACGCAGTCTGATGGTTTATATATCAATGATGAAATATTAACATTGCAACACATGCCAATACGGCTTTTTTAGTTTACTAAATTACAAATTTAAATTTCCCGCGGAGTTTCCTGTTGAAAACGTCGCGGAATGATGACGCGTGTTTGTGACGTTATTGGTTGGAGGGGACATATTAGCCCAGCACCACTTACGGCTAAAAGTCGTCTCTTTTCATCGCGTAATTACACAGTATTTTGGACATCTGTGTCAATGAATCTTTTGCAATTTGTTCAATTAATAATGGAGAAGTCAAAGAAAAAAGATGGAAGTGGGAAGCTTTTAGCCTTTAGCCACACGAATACACAGTGTTTCCTTGTTTAAAATTCCCGGAGGTGAAGCATTACTATGGATCAGAGCGGTCAAGCGAACATGGATCCCGACTACATGTCAACCGTCAGTTTTCGGTGAGAAAATTGTGGTAATAAGTCGCCTCTTACAGCAGAGCTTCTGTCCTGCTGCAGCTTCGTGACTTCCCTCAACACACCCGTCAACACACCCGTGGCCACACCCCTCCGACTATCAGGTACTATTTAACTCACTAAAATAATAGCAACACAATAGGCAGATAAGGGATTTCCCAGAATTATCCTGGTAAATGTGTCTAAAAACATCTGAATCGGTCTCACTGCAATCGCCTTTTTTTTTTCTTTTTCTAGTCCTTCACTCTAAATTTCCTCATCCACGAATCTTTCATCCTCGCTCAAATTAATGGGGAAATTGTCGTTTTCTCGGTCCGGATAGGTCTCGCTGCTGGAGGCTCACATTATAAACAATGTGAGGATGTGAGGAGCCCTACAACCAGTGACGTCACGTGCACATTGTCTGCTACTTCCGGTAAAGGCAAGGCTTTTTTATTAGCGACCGAAAGTTGCGAACTTTATCGTCGACGTTCTCGACTAAATCCTTTCAGCAAAAATATGGCAATATCGCGAAATGATCAAGTATGACACATAGAATGGACCTGTTATCCCCGTTTAAAAAAGAAAATCTCATTTCAGTAGGCGTTTAAAGGATCAAACAGGTGAAATGTATCAACAAAATGTTGCAATGTTTACTCTAATAACACAAAGCTGCCTTGCAGGCTGTTTCTTTCTTCGAAAAATAATAACGAATAAAAATCAATGTCATTATGAATTATTGACCTATTCAAGGCTCCAATTACGTCACGTTAAATTTTCCACTTTTACATATTTTTGGGGGAAAATGTTGCATATTTTGTGTTTGCCATATAAAAAACTGAGCTGTTTTTTTAAAGAAGGGCCTAAAATGAACAAACAAAAAACATAAACAATAAAACTTATAATTGACAGATAGATCTGAAGTTGATCTCAATATTATTGTGTTAAAAGTAAACAGTAAAAAAATTTATAATTTATTTTCTAACACTTTAATGAGTAGGACCCTTTTGAAACCCTATTATTAATTGTGTGTGATTTGTTTTTTAATGTCATTGCTCAAAAAATAATAATTAATTAAAATCAATGGTGTTAGGAGTTGACCTTTTTAATGCTCCAATTATTATATAATCTCAAATATTCCACTTAAAAAAATTATTGGGTGAAAATATTGCATATTTTGTGATTTTTCCATAAAAAAACGTTTTTTTTGTGACAAAAAGAGCATACAACTTAAATCTTTATAATCATTATATTGACAGATAGACCTAATGTTGATCTAGAGATTTAAAACTTGAATAATAATTAAAAAAATAATACTGAATAATGACACATTTTTCACATTTTTTTGACCAAAACCCTTTGGGGTCCCTGGGATCGAGCCTGAGTGGAGGCCGAAATGTATATTTTTTAAACATATATTGTATTGTTTTTTAAAATAAAAAATATCAAAATGGCTCCCACTTGCTTTGATTTTTCAGTGTGCGGCCCTCAGTGAATAAAGTTTGGACACCCCTGGATTGAAGCGTTCAGTTTGTGCATACTGTGATTTGTTTTCAAAATATATAAGATGTCAATTAAAGTTACAATCAGCAACAATTGGGTGAGTGGGATCACATTGCAAAACACAATCTGCAGTCTTTCCCCACAGGGGTGCAATCTATTGGTCATTGTCTATTGTAGAATTGGCATCGTTGGCCATGACGCATGTGCGTGTCATTTTAATGGATGCTGCGGGAAGCAAACTTTCAGCAAAAAACATGAAAAGAAAAAAAAAAGTTTAGAAACACACATTAACTGATTTTTTTCCCTTCACAAGCAAGATGACCATGCCTGTGAGTGCTTTTAGAATGTTGGAGTGGGGGCTGCTTTCAGTCTCCAAAAGACCAGAAAAAAACCCACTAGATTTGTTTGAATCTAGAAGGGTGCGAATACTCACCACAACTTCCTAAATAAATAATGTATTCTAGGTCGTGACAGTCTTTTACAAACAATTATTGTTCGTAAAAGACTATTATCAACCCTAATCAGCAGATAGATAGATAGATAGATAGATAGATGGATAGATAGATAGATAGATAGATAGATGGATAGATCTTTATTGATTCCTTCAGGAGAGTTCCCTCAGGAAAATTTAATTTCCAGCAACAGTGTACAGATTTGAGATCTAATTAAAAAGTAAATAATGGGGGTATTAATGGAAACAAAATACAATAATATTACAATAAGAATAAAAATAAAAAGCAACAATGAGAGTAAAAATGTAACAGTAAAATAAGACTATAACAAGAGAAACAAGGCAGTAGTGACCATGTTATGAAAAAGTATTGCACTACTGTGACTTTCTAAACCTTGAAATTATCTATTTTGTCCCTTAGGAAAATACACCCGTAAATAATCAATAAAACATCGAACAAATTAAGCGATAGAAATTAGGTAAATTAAAGAGAAATGCTCATTCCATGATAAATTATTAATAGATAGGACTTTTATGGTAATTGGGTTGTACTTGTATAGCGCTTTTTTACCTTTTTTTTTTAAGGAACTCAAAGCGCTTTGACACTATTTCCCCATTCACCCATTCACACACACAGATTCACACACTGATGGCGGTAGCTGCCATGCACGGCGGCGCAAACCAGGACCCATCAGGAGCAAGGGTGCAATGTCTTGCTCAAGGACACAACGGACGTGACTACGATGGTAGAAGGTTTGGGGATTGAACCAAGAACCCTCAGGTTGCTGGCACGGCCGCTCTCCCAACTTCGCCAGGCCGTCCCAAATCAAATACAGTTGAAGAGTAGTATTTTGGCTTTTTACTATTACTTTCTTTCATTTTATTAATATTACTAGACTAAGTATTATTGTCATTTTCCATTACAATTAGTATTTTATTTTATTAAAATCTTATATCAAATTCATCAATTCAAGAAGAAACTTTATGTTTTCAGGTTTGTTACATTAAAGAGAACATTTTAAATATTTCATTACAGGATATATTATCAACAAATATGACTTTTGTCCCAATATAGTAGTAGTATTTTGATTGTTTTACAATTACTATTGTATATTTTAATATTACTGTGCTATCATTTTTATTAAAAAAAAAAAAAAAGATTTTTACAGTGACAAAATATTATACAGAATTATATTAATAACATTGTTTTGATATTTTTCAAGTTAAATATTTAAAAATATTTTTTCCGATGTTTAATTTTATGTTACAGTATATTCCTAATACATATGACTTTTATCCGAATACAGTACATGAGTCGTATTTCAACACTTTTACTATTATTGTATTAAGTATACAATTCATTATTTTTTAAATAAATATTATTTTTATTTTATTCTATTTAAGTCATTTATTAAAAAATACCCGCTAAATTGCCAAATTGATCCTTCCTGCTATATCTCCTTATGCTCTGGCAGACTAGGTGCGTATGAGCAGTTTTAAGAAGCAGGGTTACGATGCCATCTACTGTAAGGAGTTGTAAGGACGAGCTGCAATAACAGGCTGTCCCATCATAATGTGTTCATGAGCGAGGGCGAAAACCAATCAATTAATGCACGGGAAACGCCAATCATAGCAGAATAGAAATAATTGTAAAAACGGTCTTCAAAGATTTGGGGTGACAACAAACATAAATACGCAGTAATTATAATTGTAATAATAATAATCTTAACAATAATAATAAAGTGCTGAATTCACCTTTACCTGATGGCTGGACTGGTCATCGTCAGGTGATGACTGATCTGCTACTCTGAAGAGTGTGGCGGGTGTTGGCCTCCTACGTCGGATCTACACACAGCAAAATAAAAAGGTGCATTATGTACAGGCTAAACTCCAAACCAGCTGGGGGCGACATATTATCAGAAGGTTGGAGTATCTTGCAGTTTTCTCTGTCAGATAGGTGACTTTCGTAATGCTCTTCTAACAGTAAAACATGATTTGTCATTAAAGCCTTCTTATGAACACTCCATAATAAACAAATATATATGAACTTGCTTCTTTTGGCACACCCTTCGCACAGTATATAAAAACAAAAACAAAAAAAAACAGCAGGCTTCGCTACACATCTGAAAACACAGTCGAGATCTCCGTCAGACACTGGATCGTTAAATTTGATGTTTGTTTTTCTTCAGCAAATATGCTAACCTGGCATGATGTTGATGTTAAAAGCGTATTGCTAGCAAGTAGCTGATATTGCTTTGTGTCTTCCTGTCGTTAATGTTACTTTGTTCTGTTGGAGATGGAAATTGTGACGCTTGGCGGGCGGTGCTCTTCCTTGATGCAGCTCGGGCTCAGACAAAGCGTACAGGTAAGAAATAATGGTTTATTTAAACTAAAAACAGGCTAAGAACAGAAACACTGGGGCTAGGCAGAAAAGACAAACAAAGAGCTACTAGCATGTGAGCTAGAGGAACAAACTGAACACTTGCACGAGGCACAACAGGCAAAACAAAGAGCTAGCATGTGAGGTACAAAAACGCAAAAGGCTAAGCGTGGAAGCTAGCGAGTCCAAATACATAAAACCGAGTCGTCACTTGTGAAACACAAACCGTATGTAACACAAACTATGAGGAGAGAACGAGTAAACGGAAAGGGCCGGCTTAAATACAGAACGTTATAATCAAAACCCAGGTGCGCGTATCAAACAAGAGCTGGTGGAACAAATGAGAAACCATGGTAACAAGATAAAACAGGAAGTGGAAAACCTAAGAACAGGAAGAGTCCAAAACGATCGAAAAAACACAAAAGGACTCAAAAACCAAAACCATATATGATCTGGGCGGCGGACCATAACAGGGAAATATGGCTCTTTAAAGGGAGCCAGATCTTTCAGACTCATTCTTTTGAAAGAGCTGGTCCTTTTATTTTATTTTTAATCAATCAATAGTAGAGGTTATAAGATAACATCCCTATATTATACATTTAAACAAATATCACACTATTGGTGAGAACTACTGTATTCTAAAATAATGCCTAAAATGTTTCAGTTTTTATTGTAAACCATCCATATGGTGATACCATAAACCCACGCTTTAACAGTCACAACACTTTTGAATTTTCCCTCACCTAAACAATGTGTAGCACAAGAGCCTTTTAATAACAGAAATAATTATACACAAATAATAAAATGTACTTATGGATATAAAAAGTATAAATACAAGTGGAATAAAGATTAAGACATAATACAAATGTGAATACACAAATGTACGTGTGTATGCTTCACCTAATATACATGTGAGAAAAATGAACCAGAAAAGTAAATCAAAATAAAATCCTTAAATAAAAAAATGAAAATGATATACACATATTTATTTACATAAATATATATACACACATACTGTACATACATACACATATACACATACAAGACTGTCTCAGAGAATTACAATATTGTGATGAAGTCCTTTATTTTCCATAATGCAACTTAAAACATGAAAATGCCATACATTCTGGATTCATTACACATCAACTGACATATTGCAAGCCTTTTATTATTTCAATATTGCTGATTATGGCATACATCTTAAGAAAACTCAAAAATCCTATCTCAAAAAATTTGAATATTTTATCAGATCAAGTAAAAAAAAAAAAAAGATTTATAACAGCAAAACAAAATCAAATATTTGAAAAATGTCAATTATTGCACTCCGCACTTGGTTGGGAATCCTTTTGCACGGATTACTGCATCAATGTGGCGTGGCATGGAGGCAATCAGCCTGTGGCATTGCTGAGGTGTTATGGATGCCAAGGATGCTTCGAAATCGGCCTTCAGGTCATTTGCATTATTGGGTCTTGTGTCTTTCAGCTTCTTCTTCACAATACCGCACACATTCTCTATGGGGTTCAGGTCAGGGGAGTTGGCAAGCCAATTGAGGACAATAATACCATGGTCAGTACACCAGTTACTGGTGGTTTTGGCACTGTGGGCAGGTTCCAGATCATGCTGGAAAATGAAATCATCATCTCCGTAGAGCTGAAATAACTGAAAACATGTTTTATGTTCTTGTTTTTTCAAAATAGTCACCCTTTGCCCTGATTCCTTTTTTTGCACACTCTTGGCATTCTCTCGATGAGCTTCAAGAGGTGGTCACCTGAAAGGGTTTTCACTTTACAGGTTTGCTTAAAGCTCATCGAGAGAATGCCAAGAGTGTGCAAAGCAGTAATCAGAGCAAAGGGTGGCTATTTTGAAGAAACGAGAATATGAATGACATGCAAATAAAAATTTAATTAGGAGGACCTAAAGGAAATTAAATTAGCTCAAATATACCTACAAACGAGGCATATTGATGCAGTGACCAAATACAGAATGCCGGATTAGCACTCCACACAAGTCAATAACGTCCAAAGGCAAAACCCAGTAACTAAATTTTGGTCAAAACTGAGCTGATCATTTTGGAGTTCCTAGGTGATATGCTTTACATTAGTGTATGCGATATTGTAATTTGTTCCGTAAGTAAGCTGTTACGCGCATGGCAGGACCTAGCAACTACCACATAACCGCGTAGATACAACAGAAAAACCTAGTATCTCAAGGGACCAATCGGAGCTTCTTTGTCAGTTGCCTTATTTGTTGCGATCTGCTGCTCAGATCTTCACGTTTGTTTTTTCATTCTCAGTCTGACCCGTTTATTTCCTGTTTTTGTCCATCACTATGGTTACACATCAGTTCACCTGCTGCTCACGCCCCGCACACCTGCTACAGATAATCACCGTCACTTTATAAGCCGTCCTCTTTTGTTTGTTCAGCCTGGGTTCATGATTTGCTTTTCACGCAACAAGTTACGCCTGCACTCTATATCGTATGTATATTCTTGCTAAGCTTTTCACGTTAGCCATTCATTGTTCATTCCAGTTCTCATGCTGAAGTTTGTTTTACTGTTTTATGTGCCTACGTGCCAGTTTAGTTTGTATTTTGTATATCTTAACTTTTATGCTAGCGTCCTTTGTTTGTTTTATTCTACTAGCTCTAGCATTTTTGTTATATAGCTCTTTTTGTTATTAAAATACATTTTGTATATCTTACCTTTGCTGTGTTCACTTGACGTATCCTCGAGGGAATCGAACCCGGCATCACAATGCCGAACCGGCGTAACATTATCGTCTTTAATGAGACATTTGCATGAATGGGGGCCGACGGTCAACCTGATTATGTGATATTATGGCACGAGGGGATATTTGGAAGATTGGTCCAGGACGTTGCAAGCACCTTCATTAAATGTATTGTTCTCGATTCTTCCCCTTACATACTCTTTTGGGCAGATAACTGTGGAGGTCAAAATAAAAACTGGACGCTGTACACGGCTCTTGCCCAAAGTGCAAACGCAGAACGGGGCCCACCCGAGATTGTGATAAAATATCTGGAGAAAGGGCACACGTTCATGAGAGCAGATTCAATCCATGGCTCAATCGGCAAGAAAATGAAAGCTCAAGAAAACATCTATACGTTTGATGACTTTGTAGATCTTTGTAAGACAGCATCAAGATAGATTGGTTTTCCTTTGTTTTCTCAAACTCAGCTAGAAGTGAGTTACTAGGTTTTGCCTTTGGACAGGAGAACAACCTCACTTTTGTGCATTCACGCACAACAATAAAAGTTTGGTGGACAAAATGAGATGAAAAAGGGGCGGCATAAAACACTTCTTAGAAAATTTGAGAAATTTGCACATGTAAACAAACTTTGGTGCGTTCAAGGACGGCACAAAATTTGTCGGACAAAACGGCGCTTGCCAAATAGTCTCTAATCACTGAAGCACGTTTAAAATCAACAGTGTGATTTGTAACAATTAGGAAGGTGTGTCATGTTTGTCGTCCTACAGAAACCATATTAAATCTTTTTCCACCAAACTTTTATTTTGAGAAACGCTCCAGAGAGCCACTCGGCCGGCGCTAAAGAGCCCCCGATCTGAGGAATCCTTTTCGTCAAAAATGAGGATTTGTCAGCGAGTGTAGCATAGGAGGACTCAGGAGTCCACCTCCAGGAAACATAGTGGATTTAATGAAATGCAGATCACGGCTTAGTTTTGGGGTTGGTGTGCGGGGAGAGGGGGTTAGCCAACCTTGGCCATGACATGAACCTTTGTGTGTCCACCTCATGACGAGTGATGAGCGTGTGTGTTTGTGTTGCCAAAGCAGAGGCTCACAGCAACACCACGTCATGGAGTGTAGACGTCACCGTGATTTATGACGCCTGGTCACGCAACCTGCTCCCACTTCCTGTTTACAGTCCCACCTCCCATTTGTCCACCTCGCTGACACTAACACGATTGTGTGTTTCCTGTCCTTTTCCTCGACAAGGATGATTAAGAGGGCTCCGCCACACCACACCCTCTCCCTGCCCGCTGCCCGCCTGTATCTCTCCCCAGGCAATGTGAGGCAAGCTGGGGTCACCTGCTACCTTACGGGGCAGCCCAGAGGGCGCTCGTAGTCAGGCAGACGGCAGATGTCACTGCCCCCAGGCCGTTAACCCTTTTTTTAAAATAAAATACAACAATTACTAAAAAATATATACAGTATATACTCAAATAGTATACACACATGTGTGAAGTTAGCCCCCCTTCTAACTGCATATATTAAAATAATTTGTTTGTGCTGCGGTAACATTTTTTGTTTGTGTCGTTATTGTTTGGGTTATTCTAAAATACATTTTCTGACTAGTGACGTCATTTACGGCAGCACGACTTTTAACAGGGGCCAGGAAACGCCTGCATATAACCCCAATTCTTCAGAGTTTGCACTGGCTCCCTGTTCATTTTAGAATTGATTTTAAAACATTGCTGTTTGTTTTTAAATCTTTACATGGACTGGCACCTCAATATATCTCGGACCTCATTCAAATGTACATTCCTGCGCGCGCTCTGAGGTCCGAGAGCCAGTTCCAGCTCGTGGTGCCCAAGACCAGACTTAAGACCAGGGGAGACAGGGCCTTTTCTGTGGTCGGCCCTAAGCTCTGGAACACTCTGCCGCTCCATGTTAAAACTGCTTCCACAGTGGAGTGTTTTAAGTCTCGTCTTAAGACCCACTTTTATTCTTTGGCTTTTAACACTACGTGAGTTGTGTAGTCCTCTGTTCTCTGTTGTCCTCTTTGTTTTTTTATACACTTTGATTTCTATTTTACTGTTTGAATTGATTTTACCCTTTGAAATAGTTTTAATCATATTTGTTTTTATATTGTTTTTTTGGGGGGTTTTATATTTATTTATTTTTTGTTTTTATTCAGTCATTGGTGGAGCATAATATGTATATATATATTTTTTATTTTTATTTTGTTTTAATATTATTTTTTTTACAATTGTTTTTAACATGGCTGTGCAGCACTTTGGAAACGTTATTGTTGTTTAAATGTGCTATATAAATAAAGTGGATTGGATTGGATTTAGCGCCCCCACCTGGTCAAAATCTCCACAAACTTGTCTGATTCATGTGTGCTGCAACATGTTATGTATAACTATTACAGTATTAATATTACTATTATGGTTTTTATGGTATCCTATCCAGGAGATCGCAAAAAGCCGCTGCCTGACCATTACTCAGAAAATCTGCAGACTCCTCCCACCCCCAACAAGGACTGTTTTTACTGCTGGACTCTAGAAAGAGATTCCGCAGCCTCCGTAGCAGAACCTCCAGGTTCTGTAACAGCTTCTTCCCTCATGCCATAAGACTCTTGAACGCAACAAAATAATCCCCTCAACTCCCCCCAAAACAAAACACTGATTAACACGCTGGAATATAAAGACCATATAACATACATCCATGAACATTGATTCATATGCCAAAGTGCAATATATTTATCTGGACAGTAATATATCTATTTATATCTGCACCTTATTGCTTTTTATCCTGCACTACAACGAGCTAATGCAACAAAATTTCGTTCTTATCTGTACTGTAAAGTTCAAATTTGAATGACAATAAAATTAAGTCTGAGTCTAAGTATTTAACGTGTTATTAATAACCCACCTCCACCATTATCAAACTGTCCCCAAACTTGTTCAAAACATTTGTGCTGACGTTTTTTTTTGTCAATTATAGTTCTTATTTCATTAGCGTTTTGTTATTCCTTACCAGCATTCCCAGCACATTTTGGCCGATGAAATTTATCTCAAGACAGTGCTCAAACGCACACATCAGCTGATTCACCAAAACTTATGTATGTTTGTTTGTTGTGTACACAAAATAAAAACAACTTGTAAAAATATATATATTATAAAGCTCATCCGTTATTATTGATTCTTTGATCAAATGCCACAATTGTCATCCTCTAGCGTAACTCAGACCTACTTCCTGTCTACAGCGTTCTGGGTAATGTAGTATCCAAACATTTGCTTCCCAGTTTACATCTACCTACATATTTAATTAAAATGTATCCAAAGTACGGCAGTTAAGAACATGTTTTCATTTGAAATTCTGTCCTAGCCAAGAGGCAGCCTTTAAATGTAAGTAAGAGATGTTGGAGTGTGATGATAATCTCTTAATGGCTCTCATTTATCAACAAAAATGGTTCTGTTTATTTCTACAGTTAGTATTTATCAATGCTAGGGCTGTTATTAAGTAAATAATTTACTCCAATTAACCATGATTAATCCAAAATCAAAAATGTGGTTAATCTGATTAAAATGTATCATTTTACAGCACTAATTACTACTATTATGTGTTATAATCAATGAAAACAGTACATTAATTTGCCAATGAGCCCCGAGTATGTGCTTCTACTGCGATTTAGCGTTTCCTTTTAAGTCTGTGTGCTATAAAACAACAATATAGATGGATAGATAGATAGATAGATAGATAATACTTTATTGATTCCTTCAGGAAATATATTATTCATTTTCAGAATTGTGTGGGAATCCTGTGCTTTTTGAGGTTAAGGTTGCAAGAAACACTTATAACATTGATGAAAAATGTCATCGAAAAAATCCTTAAAACGTTGCAACTTTTGCCACAACTTCCCAAATAATGTGAAGCGACTTAGGAATTTTAGAAAGTGACAGGCTTTTACAAATAATTATTGTGAAAAAAGTTGTCAAGTCCAATCAGCAAACTGACTGCAGTGACTTCCTAAATGTTGAAATGATCTATTTGGTCCCTTAGGAAAACACAACTGTAAATAATCAATAAAACATCATAAAATTTAAGCCAAATAAATTGTGTAAATTAAAGACAAATGCTCATTCCATAATAAAGTTTAAATAAATAGGACATTCATCAAATACAGTATAGGAGTAGTTTTTTGGCTTTTTACCATTACTTTTATTAATATTACTGGACTAAGTATTATTGTCATTATTATAAAATGCATTTTATTTAATTAAAATCTTATATTGAATTAACCAATTCAAGAAAAACATATTTTGAGACTTTTTTTCATTAAAAGAGAAATATTTAAATGTTTGATTACATGACATATTATCAACAAATATGACTTTTGTCCCAATCCAATTGTGGCATTTATATTTTCTTATAATTACTATTATATACTGTATTTTAATATTACAGTAGTATAATAAGTACCATTGTCATTTTTATTATTAAAAATTTTTTTTTTATTGTGACAAAATATTATACTGAATGATTTAATTCTATAATGAACATTGTTTCGATATTTTTCAAGTTAAATATTAAAAAAATATAATGATACAGTATATCAATAATACATATGAATTTCATCCCAACAGATTATATGAGTTGTATTTCAACATTGTTACTATTATTACCGTATTAAGCAAACAATTCATAATATTTTCAATACTAAAAAAAAATATTTTATTCTATTGAAGTCATTTATTTAAAAAAAAAAATGTTAAAATCATTACATTATGTTTTGGTACATTTTTGTTCTGAATTCATTATCCTATAAAGGTGGTTTGGTTTTCAACTTCAAATCATTTCAACACAACTTTATAGAGGATTCCGGAAGGAGTCCGAGAAGACCACTCAATATTAGTGCAGATCCATGGTTGCCATTGTGTATTTTTCAGGAAAAATCTAAAATTTGTGAATAGTTACATTAATTCAAATGACAATCAGACATATATGGTCTATAAAAGGTGGGTAAGTAATATTATTATCTTTAATACGCATCATTTAAGCCCGTCATTAAAACACAACACTATCATGATGGCGGTGCCGGGCTGTTGGCTGACATTGGCATCGCTTCATGACACAAACACACTCTAGTAATTTTCCAGTCTTAAAAAAAAAACGCACCCCGTTCGACCCCGCGTTACGCAATAATCGTATGTGACTTCCTCATTGACGCCAACAGTGGGGCGCAGAGATTACAACGTATTATGGCTGGCCTCCTCCCTCTTCCCTGCTGGGCTCCAATCTGTCAGACGTTCTCTTCTGTTTGTGGGATGGAAGAGCGAGCATGTTCGGTACAAAACGTCTTTAGGGTGAAGATGATGTGGGTCTGATCCCCAGGGCACGGCAGGCCTATAAAAAGCGGCGTCACTAGAACAGTGTAAACTAGATCACGGTGGCCTCCGGGGGAATCGGACCAAAACGTCAAGCATGGCAACTTTTAGCTGATATCAGCTGAGCATATTCATATAGAAACAAAACATTGATGCATAACCTTTATGCATTGGAAAATAAATAACATGCCTATGGGACCACCAATACATAAGCAGAACTAAAAAAAAAAGTGAGGCAATATTTTTTTTTGAGTTCACAAACTTATATATCAGATCGTAAATGTTTGGAGTTTGTTAAATGTACTTTTAAATTATAATTGAATTAAACTTACCAATTAAGCCAACTCAAAAATGCTCCTCCTTGTGTCTGCTGCCGAAAGAGGAAGTGCACGCAAATGCTACAAAATAAAAGCTCTTCCTCGTTGTGTGTGTGCACGCATGTAATAATTTATATATACAAACCCTGTTTCCATATGAGTTGGGAAATTGTGTTAGATGTAAATATAAACGGAACACAATGATTTGCAAATCATTTTCAACCCATATTCAGTTGAATATGCTACAAAGACTACATATTTGATGTTCAAACAGCAAATAATCATTAACTTTAGAAGTTGATGCCAGCAACACGTGACAAAGAAGTTGGGAAAGGTGGCAATAAATACTGATAAAGTTGAGGAATGGTCATCAAACACTTATATGGAACATCCCACAGGTGTGCAGGCTAATTGGGAACAGTTGGGTGCCATGATTGGGTATAAAAGCAGCCTCCATGAAATGCTAAGTAATTCACAAACAAGGATGGGGTGAGGGTCACCATTTTATAAGCAAATTGTCAAACAGTTTTAGAACAACATTTCTCAACGAGCTATTGCAAGAAATTTAGGGATTTTACCATCGACTGTCCGTAAAATCATCAAAAAGTTCAGAGAATCTGGAGAAATCACTGCACGTAAGCAATGATATTACAGACTTTTGATCCCTCAGGCGGTATTGCATCAAAAACAGACATCAGTGTGTAAAGGATATCACCACATGGGCTCAGGAACACTTCATAAAACCACTGTCAGTAACTACAGTTGGTCGCTACATCTGTTAGTGCAAGTTAAAACTAGACTATGCAAAGCCAAACCCATTTATCAACAATATCCTGAAACGCCGCCGGCTTGGCTGGGCCCGAGCTCATCTAAGATGGACTGATGCAAACTGGAAAGGTGTTCTGTGGTCTGACGAGTCCACATTTCAAATTATATTTGGAAACAGAGGACGTGGTGTCCTCCAGAACAAAGAGGAAAATAAGCATTCGGATTGTTATAGGTGCAAAGTTCAAAAGCCAGCATCTGTGATGGTATGGGGGTGTATTAGTGCCCAAGGCATGGGTAACTTACACATCTGTGAAGGCACCATTAATGCTGAAAGGTCCATACAGGTTTTGGAGCAACATATGTTGTCATCCAAGCAACGTTGTCATGGATACCCCTGCTTATTTCAGCAAGAAAAGTGTTACAACAGCGCGGCTTTGTAAAAAAAGAGTGCGGGTACTTTCCTGGCCCACCTGCAGTCCAGACCTGTCTTCCATCGAAAATGTGTGGCGCATTATGAAGCGTAAAATACGACAGCGGAGACCCCGGACTGTTGAACGACTGAAGCTCTACATAAAACAAGAATGGGAAAGAATTCCACTTTCAAAGCTTCAACAATTAGTTTCCTCAGTTCCCAAACGTTTATTGAGTGTTGTTAAAAGAAAAGGTGATGTAACACAGTGGTGAAAAATGTCCTTTCCAAACTACTTTTGCACGCGTTGCAGCCATGAAATTCTAAGTTAATTATTATTTGCAAAAAACAAATTAAGTTTATGAGTTTGAACATCAAATATCTTGTCTTTGTAGTGCATTCAACTGAATAGGGGTTGAAAAGGATTTGCAAATCATTGTATTCCGTTTATATTTACATTTAACACAATTTCCCAACTCATATAGAAACGGGGTTTGTACATACACAAAGTATAATAACAATACAAATATATAATGCGATTGATTTATTCTTAATTTATTCTTGAATCAATTTAATGATTTGTTATTTCAAAGTAAGACAACATTTGGTTTAATCCACTGAGTTTTAAGTAACTGTGAGTTAATTATTTTAAGTAGCAGTTACATAGTCTGCCAACAAGTTAATATTAATCAAAAATAACAAATATAATAAACTTAAAAAGAAGGAAAATGTTACTCACACTCAACATTTTTAAGTAAGTACAACTTTTAACAACATTTTAAGTTGACACTACTTATTCTAATTAATCATTTTGAGCATTCGGGTTTACAGTGTATGATGATTTTCCTCTTTCCTGACTTGTAAATGTTGATAAAATTTCGAGAATCTGTGAGTCACGTTTTTGGAAGTAAGTAAAAGAGCAAACCACTCTTGTCATGTAGAGGATCTTTGATTAGCTTTTTTTGCAATAGATAACAAAAAGCAGCGGTGCTTTTCGCGTCGTTTTCGCCAGTTTCAGGTCCTGAAGTGTCCCAACTTGTCAGATGACCTTCTTAGCTATCTACTTTTCAGGTGAGAGGCATGATTTGTGATCTACAATAAACTTCTAGGGTGCAAGAAAGCAAGGAAACAGCAGACCATTTGATGATGTAAACATAGGGACACACAGAAGTGATCACATCGCCGCTATAAATAGTTTGTCTGCGTTAGCGCTTATAATAACAATATCACTAATACTTGGGTAAAATTCAAGTCCATCCATCCATCCATCCATCCATTTTCTACCACTTATTCCCTTTTGGGGTAGCGGGGGGTGCTGGCGCCTATCTCAGCTTCAATCGGGCGGAAGGCGGGGTACACCCTGGACAAGTCGCTACCTCATCGCAGGGCCAACACAGAGAGACAGACAACATTCACACCCACATTCACACACTAAGTCCAATTTAGTGTTGCCAATCAACCTATCCCCAGGTGCATGTCTTTGAAAGTGGGAAGAAGCCGGAGTACCCGGAGGGAACCCACGCATTCACGGGGAGAACATGCAAACTCCACACAGAAAGATCCCGAGCCTGGAATTGAACCCAGGACTGCAGGACCGTCGTATTGTGAGGCAGATGCACCAACCCCTCTTCCACCGTGAAAGACCCCCAAAAAAGCCCTAAAAAATTCAAGTCACAAAATGTTAATGGAGTATTGATGCCACTTTTTCCAATGGTTATTTATTGGATTTTATGGGCAAAAAAATAGTGGAGCCCCCGTTGGCTCGGCTGTAAGCAGACTTTTATTTACATTTATTTAAGATTTAGAATGCACTTAAAAAATCCATTCGTCGTCATGACTTTCATAATGACTGTGAAAGATAGGCAAAATTCCCAAAAAAGGGCAGTTCCTTCTTAAAGAAACAATCATTCTGGCATGGAGGATCCTTGACTTGCATTTTTAGCAGCAGATTCCTCAATGGAGTAAAGCACTCCTTCCATAGAGGATCTTTGACTCACATTTTTGTGACCTTGTTATGCTGTTTTATCACATCCATCTGAAAGACAGCAGATTAATTTCCTGCTTGTACCACTGCCCTGATTTTTAAAAACCAGTGTGAAAAGCGGAATGAGTAATTAAACAACAAGTTGACCTTTCCACTCTGGGCCATGGTCACCTCATGCCTGCAGCCACCCCATCTTCCTCAGCAAGGTCATCTTGGATGTGTGTTTAGGCTCCTTATCAGGTCGGACAACTGCCATGCTGCCCAGTATCTACTTCACAATGTCACAGTACAAATTGGAAATCCTCTTTCCACTCAATGAAGCGCAACTCCCCAGCATTGGCAGCACTCATGCGGCCCCTGACCATGACAGTACCACCACAGTGCTGGACCGTTGCCAGCTATTTAGACGATGATGTCCTTGTGTTGACTCACGTTCAGTAAATATGTACACTGACTACTCGCAAGTACAACAAGACCAAAGAGCAACAGCGCTTAGATTTGCACAGTTTGGTGGAAAGGGGCTTATGTCTGCTGGTTGGACTGGGGAACATATTCTTTGTGACAGCACAGGGCTTTTTGCAGGATTAAGCCTACAGACAAAGCTCAGACAGAACGTTTCTGTGAGAATGGCGTACCGTGAGGCTTCGGCGTGACCAACTTCCTCTCTTCCGGCCTGTGGACACGAATAAAAGGCCGACGGTGGCGGTGAAGGTCGTGGCGAGGCTAATTACAACTGTATCTTTATTCTAATGAACAGTATCGCCCAGCGCTCATTATGTGGAAGGTCTGACCCTTGGCCTCACTACTAAAAAAAAATAAACAGACAGTCCAGCATCTGGAGGGGCTCCTCAATGACCTCCTGAACGGCACTAAGAGCGTCCAACAGCGGCGTGCTTGTAATGAGAAGGGATCGCACTTAATGTCACAACACAATGTTCTCCTCTCGTCATCGTGTTTGAGTTTGTAGCGGACGCCTCATAAAGATCACGGCGTTCCAAAAGGGGCGGGGGACTGTTGCAGCCACAAACAAGAGCGACCTGACAAAAGACTGTTTCATTCCTAAAGCCAACTGTCTCTAGTCATTAATCAGTCTCTGTCTTGTATGGCCCGGATTTGCACCCGAGCAATGAAATCAGGATATATGCTTCATTAGGTATAGCTGCATAGAAACAGCTGTATCAAAGAAAGATCATATTTGTATATAATACAAAACATGACGGCTGCCATTTGAACAGATTAGACATTTCATTAGGTTAAAGTCAGTCAAAAAACTGTCATAGTTTAAAGGCCTACTGAAACCCACTACTACCGACCACGCAGTCTGATAGTTTATATATCAATGATGAAATCTTAACATTGCAACACATGCCAATACGGCCGGTTTAGTTTACTAAATTACAATTTTAAATTTCCCGCGTTGAGGGGTTCCGGTTTGGTGACCGCAGGATTAGGTCTCTGCTTTTTGCAGATGATGTAGTCCTGATGGCTTCATCTGACCGGGATCTTCAGCTCTCACTGGATTGGTTCGCAGCCGAGTGTGAAGCGACCGGAATGAGAATCAGCACCTCCAAGTCCGAGTCCATGGTTCTCGCCCGGAAAAGGGAAGAATGCCATCTCCGGGTTGGGGAGGAGACCCTGCCCCAAGTGGAGGAGTTCAAGTACCTAGGAGTCTTGTTCACGAGTGGGGGAAGAGTGGATCGTGAGATCGACAGGCGGATCGGTGCGGCGTCTTCAGTAATGCGGACGTTGTACCGATCCGTTGTGGTGAAGAAGGAGCTGAGCCGGAAGGCAAAGCTCTCAATTTACCGGTCGATCTACGTTCCCATTCTCACCTATGGTCATGAGCTTTGGGTCATGACCGAAAGGATAAGATCACGGGTACAAGCGGCCGAAATGAGTTTCCTCCGCCGTGTGGCGGGGCTCTCCCTTAGAGATAGGGTGAGAAGCTCTGCCATCCGGGAGGAACTCAAAGTAAAGCCGCTGCTCCTTCACATCGAGAGGAGCCAGATGAGGTGGTTCGGGCATCTGGTCAGGATGCCACCCGAACGCCTCCCTAGGGAGGTGTTTAGGGCACGTCCAACCGGTTGGAGGCCACGGGGAAGACCCAGGACACGATGGGAAGACTATGTCTCCCGGCTGGCCTGGGAACGCCTCGGGATCCCCCGGGAAGAGCTAGACGAAGTGGCTGGGGAGAGGGAAGTCTGGGTTTCCCTGCTTAGGCTGTTGCCCCCGCGACCCGACCTCGGCTAAGCGGAAGAAGATGGATGGATGGAAATTTCCCGCAGAGTTTCTTGTTGAAAATGTCGCGGAGTGAAGTCTCGGGTTGTAGCGGACATATTAGCCCGGCACCACACACGGCTAAAAGTAGTCTCTTTTCATCGCATAATTACACAGTAATTTCGGACATATGTGTTGGTGAATCTTTTGCAATTTGTTCAATTAATAATGGAGACTATAAAGAATAATGCTGTTGGTGGAAAGCGGTGGATTGCAGCTGCCTTTAGCACCGAAACACAGCCGGTGTTTCTTTGTTGTGAAACTTTAACACAGAGCGGTCAAGCGAACATGTTTCTCTACGTAAAACAGCATGTTTTTGGATGGGAAAATTGTGATATCATGTCGGCTCTTACCGGAGAATTCAGTGGATTATGGGACCTCCTCCTGCAGCTCAAAAAGGCAGCTGTGATCTTGGCTCCTCGGCTTCTCTGAGAGACACCGCCGTTCCCCGCAGCCATCCGACTTTCAGGTATGACTTTACAATCTCACTAAAACACTATTAAAACGATAAGCAGACAATGGATCTTCCAGAATTATCTTAGTGTAAATGTGTCTAATTACATCTGAAACGCCGCCTGCCGCCGCCTTTTTTTTTCTTTCTAGTATTTCACTCTAAACGTCCTCATCCGCGAATCTTTCATCCTCGCTCAAATTAATGGGGAAATTGTCGCTTTCGCGGTCCGATTAGCGCTAGCAACTGCTGGCTATGATTATAAACAATGTGAGGATGTGAGGAGCCCTACAACCCGTGACGCCACGCGCACATCGCCTGCTACTTCCGGTAAAGGCAAAGGTTTTTTATTAGCGACCAAAAGTTGCGAACTTTATCGTCGATGTTCTCTACTAAATCCTTTCAGCAAAAATATGGCAATATTGCAACATGATCAAGTATGACACATAGAATGGACCTGCTATCCCCGTTTAAATAAGAACATCTCATTTCAGTAGGCCTTTAAAAAAGGAGACTTTTTTTTTTCAAATTCAAAACTTATTCCAAGCATATATATGTACTTCAAATCTTTTCTGTTACAGGCTGGATTCAGTACATTATTCGGGACCCAGGATGGAGCGCTCGCCTGTGTATCGTCTAGGGACATCTCTGCGCTGCTGATCCGCCTCCGCTTGGGATGGTTTCCTGTTGGCTCCACTATGAACGGGACTCTCGCTACGGTGTTGGATCCACTTTGGACTGGACTCTCACGGTTGTGCTGGATCCACTATGGATAGAACTTTCACAGTATCATGTTAGACCCGCTCGACATCCATTGCTTTCGGTCCCCACATATGCGGTCCTCTCCAAGGTTTCTCATAGTCATCATTGTCACTGTCACCGACGTCCCACTGGGGTGAGTTTTCATTGCCCTTATGTGGGCTCTACCGAGGATGTCGTTGTGGTTTGTGCAGCCCTTTGAGACACTAGTGATTTAGGGCTATGCACAAACATTTATTTATTGATTGATTGATTCTTTGTTATAAGTTGATCTGTATTTCTTTCTTTTTTATTTTCTTTAATGTTAAGGATACAAAAACTATTTAAACTGGATTTACCTGTCAATTTAGTCTTTTTTATTTACTTTTCATGCCCTATTATTTATACTAAATACAAACATGGAAAATAATAATACATCATTTCTTAATATGTAATTAGAAATGTACTTGAACAGCCTTTGTTCACTGATTGTGTTTTTAACGCATACATTCAGGCTCTCAAAGCCAAATCTACTCCTAATCGCCAAGACTAATAGAGCCAGAACTTGTTTATTGCTTTTAATTGGTTCTGGGGCTGGTTATGGTAGAAACATTTCGGCAGAGTAGCAATTAATAATTATACATGGAATAATTCTTCAAGCTGAAGCAAAGTGAATAAAATGTTTCTGACTTTGTAAACACAGTTTTTAATATTAAGAAAGCCCTCTAGACATGAAATAAAACCCACATATTCACCTTAACAAGCTGCAAACTTCAAAGTGTGACATAGCGAGGGACGACTGTTTTACAATACTCACTAGGCTGCATTCGGCTCCTTAGCAACTTATGTGTTACACGACTAATAGTAAGGTAGGGTTGTGCGGTATACTGGTATTAGTACCGCGATACTAATGAATCATATTCGGTACTATACCGCTTCTGAAAAGTATCAGTCCGCCAGCCCCGTCGTCGTCAAGTCGTGTCATCGTTGGTTCACGAGCGGACGAGGATGTTCGGTAGCGCACAATCACAGAGTACATACAAGCAGACAGTGTGTAGACCAGGGGTGTCAAACTCAAATACAGAGTGGGCCAAAATTTAAAACTGAACAAAGCCGAGGGCCAAGGTTGAACAAATTAACCTTGTAATGGGGACCCAAACAAGTTTTGCATTGAATATTGAACAAGCAAGGCTTCTGTAATAGTGACATGCAAAATCCAGTTTAAAATAATAACAATTAAAAAATATCAATGGCACACCAAATAAAATGTAAAAAAACATTGAATGCCTCTTTTCTACTTGCAGCCTTCTGTTGTAAATATCAAAATAAACTTGTTCCACAGGCTAATAATACATTTGAAAATAAAATAACAATAATGAATGAATCAAACATTCAAGCTTTGAAGTAGCAAGAGTAAGTGCATGAATAAAACGTTAATTATTGCTCAGTTTGCTACACTGATTTGCTTTAACACTAAATATGGAACAAGCAACGCTTAGGGCAAAATCAACTTTCAAAAAACAAACGAAAAAATGGTATATTAAATATTGTTTAAATAAAAAAAAAATGTATACCTCTTTTCTATTTGAAAACTTCTGAGGTAAATATCAACATTAACTTTGTCCACAGGCTAATAAATTTGAAAATAAAATAACAATGAGGTGGGCGGGGGTTGGGGGGGTTGGGTTTGGTGGTAGCGGGGGGTGTATATTGTAGCGTCCCGGAAGAGTTAGTGCTGCAAGGAGTTCTGGGTATTTGTTCTGTTGTGTTTATGTTGTGTTACGGTGCGGATGTTCTCCCGAAATGTGTTTGTCATTGCTGTTTGGTGTGAGTTCACAGTGTGGCGCGTATTTGTAACAGTGTTAAAGTTGTTTATACGGCCACCCTCAGTGTGACCTGTATGGCTGTTGACCAAGTGTGCCTTGCATTGACTTACGTGTGCTTACAAGCTGCTTACATTATGTGACTGCATGGGTCGGCACGCTGTTTGTATGAAGGAAAAGCGGACGTGACGCCCCCAATATTGTTGTCCGGGTGGAAATCGGGAGAATGGTTGTCCCAGGAGATTTTCGGGAGTGGCACTGAACTTCAGGAGTCTCCCGGGAAAATCGGGAGGTTTGGTAAGTATGAGTATTAGGGGTGAATGCGGTGTTACAGCAGCACCGGCTGTATAGTACCGGCGGGCCAGCTCTAATGTTTATTTGATATTGCCTCAAGGGCCAAATGAAATTACACGGCGGGCCAAATTTGGCCCGCGGGCCAGAGTTTGACACCCATGGTGTAG
Organism: Nerophis ophidion; assembly: GCF_033978795.1. Classification (NCBI taxonomy): domain Eukaryota; kingdom Metazoa; phylum Chordata; class Actinopteri; order Syngnathiformes; family Syngnathidae; genus Nerophis; species Nerophis ophidion. The sequence goes on from NC_084617.1 coordinate 15,106,121, forward strand.
ACAGAAAAGGGAGAACGGATGCATTTTGGCTTTAAAACTAACTATAAAGGTGAAGTTATAACACTGAAACGCCCACCGGAAGAGGTGCTTTAAGACATGGCTATAGTCCATTTGCAGTCGGCAGTGTTTTAGCTACTGCTAAATCACTAGTCCTCGCCTCCATGGCAACAAATAAGCTAAGTTTCTTACAAGTATCATCCCTGCAGGACGAGGAATAGCTAAACATGCTTCACTACACACGGTAGCTCACCGGCGTCCAAATGTAAACAAACGCCATTGGTGGATCTACACCTGACATCCAGTGTAATGATACCAAGTACAGAAGCGTATCTAGTCGATACTACTATGATTACGTCAATATTTTTTGGCATCGCAAAATATTTCGTTTTTAAAAAATGTACATTATGTTTATAAACTCAGGGAATATGTCGCTGGACACCTGAGGACTTTGAATATGACCAATGTATGATCCTGTAAGGACTTGGTTTTGGATTGATACCCAAATTCATGGTATCATCCAAAACTAATGTAAAGCATCTAAACAACAGAAGAATAAGTGATTATTGCATTTTACCAGAACTGCAGATAGAACATGTTAAAAGAGAAAGTAAACAGATATTACCAGTAAATGAACAAGTAGATTAATAATTCATTTTCTACCACTTGTCCTAATAATTTTGACAAAATAATAGAATGATAAATGACACAATATGTTACTGCATATGTCAGCAGACTAAACTAGGAGCCTCTGTTTGCTTACTTACTAATAAAAGACAGGTCTTGTATATTCATTCTTTTATTTAAGGACAAACTTGCAATAAGAATCATATGTTTATGGTACCGTAAGATTTTTTGTTAAAATAAAACCAAAAATGCAATTTTTTGTGGTCCCCTTAATTAAAAAAAAGTATCCAAAAGTACCGGTACCAAAATATTGTTATCGGGACAACACTATAGTAAAGACTAAAATGGGTTGACAAACAACTTAATATTTCGGGCCACAAAAAACTTAACTCCCTGTTAGGTACACCTGAACAATGTAAAACAATTAAACACAAGAAAATGTGGTCAAATATCAGAAAAGAGTTGAACATTTCAAGCAGAAAAATATGTTAAGAAAGCAATATTATTTTTCCAAATGCAGAATTTTCGACTTATTGTCCGACACGTTGCGCAAGTGTACCTAATGTTATGGGAAGTAGGTCAACGAGGTGTCGTGCGTACAAATTTGTGGCGAGGAGAATTAGAGATTACAACGTTTATATCGTGTCATGTCATGGCCGCGTTTCGCGGGGATGAGGATCAATCTCATTTGTTTGGAATCACGCCTCAGAGCGCCCTCATGCATCCTAATGTTCTGGAGCCGACCTGAACAGACCCAATGAGGCCACACAGAGTCTGATCCAGCTGAGGGATCTGCGACAAAGCCTCTGCAGACCTTCAAGTCAGCTCCAGATGTTGTCCTGAATCTTATCTGCCATATTTCCCTCAAACCTAATCCCTCCCATTATGGCCCCCGCTGTTGTTATAGCACAACGACGCCTCCACTCAACGCAAATTACTCGGGCCTATATCAAGTGAGCCATTGAATGGGATAACGACGATAACTAAGCGAGGATTTGAGGTCAGGGGGCACGAGAGGAGCTTTCCAGGTCTCCATCAGGCTGATCTGCACGGGTGTGTGTCCATCAATGCTTGTTGTGTCCACTGTCATCAAACAGCAGACCTTATTCAATATTGACACTGTTTACACCTCACACAAGCAGGCATACGCACGAGCCCACACAAGGTGGTAGGCTGTTGATACTGTTGACAAGATCTTTACAAAGTGACACCTTCAAGGCTGAAAAAGTCCTAATATGGATCATTTTACACCTAAAATAAAACATATTTTAAATATACATTGTAATCGCTGTAATTACAACGCTTTAATAATTATCCAGAGTGCATGAGAAAGTGGAAAGGAAACGATAGCTCTCTGTGTTATCGCTTATCAGGACTGCAATCTCTCTGTGGTGGTTAGGGTGGCTGGATGGTATCATTGTCTGAACATATTTGGCCATTTCGCATGTCCATATCATTTTATAAACGCTGTAGGAGAGACAAACATTTAGTAAAAAACATATGTTATTATAAATATGTTATGAACGGTCATGATCCGCTGCTCGGATCATCTCTAAATCTGGTTTTGGTTCTGTTTTGTATCACATCTTGTTAGTGTTTGTCTTCCTTAGTTCCTGGTGGCACTTCCTGTTTGTTTCCGTTGCCATAGTCACGCATTAGTGTCACCTGCCTCTTGCTTTATACGCGCACATGCCTCGTAATTACTCTCCTTATTTAAGCCTGCCTTTTCTGTTGATTCTGTAGTTTCTGTTCCATGCAACAGGTGACGACCCTGTTTCCCGATTGTGGTAAAAACTGTTTTTTGTACTTGCTAGCTCCCGCGCTATGCTTCCTTTGTTTGTTCCCTAGCTCACATGCTAGCGCTTTAGTTCTTTCTAGCGCCCATGCTAGTTCTGTTTGTTTTGCCTTTAGTGCCTTGTGCAAGTTTTTCTGTTCCTAGTCTGTTTCCTTAGTGTAAATAAATCATAATTTCTTACCTTCACGCTGTGTCCAATCCGACTGGATCATGAGAGAACGCACCCGCATCACCACAATGCCAGCTAACAGTCACAATTAACGTTCTTCTGTCATTCAGTGTTTTTGTTTTTTAATGTCACAAACTATTAACTTTTTCAATTATGGTTGGAGGCACAACAGGACTTGTGTTTAGCTGAGAAGAGCGGTACATGCTTTTGTGTTAGAGTCTGCAAAATTGTTTGATAAAACACACAAAAAGTAGCTGATTTTGTCATTAATCACTTTTTGGGGGGAAAAAAAAACTGTCGCGAGGATTCATACTCGCTAAATATAGTGTCAAAGTCAAAAAGTTGGTAACACTGGTCCTCCTTTCTACATCTTCTTATGCCCTGACAGACTTAACCCTTTGCTGATTTTACTGTGAGCAATCATCACGTCTCAGCTCGTCCAAGTTATTCTAGATTGTAAATCGTACCTCTCAGTTGGATGACAGGAGTATTTTATTTAGCCATTAATCTAGAAGTTGTTCATCCGTGACATTCAATTTGTACCCGTAGATGGAGACGGACACACACAACCGAAGACAGTGTCTGCAGGGAGACTTCCTTGTTAACCCTTCATGTGCATCATGATTAATTTGTCTGATGAACAAAAAGATTGATTGATTGAAACTTTTATTAGTAGATTGTACAGTACAGTAAATATTCCGTACAATGGACTACTAAATGGTAACACCCGAATACATTTTTCAACTTGTTTAAGTCGGGGTCCACATAAATCAATTCATGGTAAGATATGGACATCATATCAGTCATCATTGAAGTAAGAGCAGACATTGTGCAGTAGGCTATCATTTTATTATGTTTGTAATTTGTATTTCTTGTTTAGCACTTACCAATACTGCAACATGATTCTTAGTGTTTCACTAAAGCTCGATTTGTTTAGCAGAGCTTCTAAAACTTGTAGCTCATCCTCCTTACATTCAGGATCAACAATATAAAGTTCTGGATCATAATTTTGCCAAAAGTAAACGTTGTCTCTCACAAAGTCTGCCCGATTTGCGTTGTTTTTGGTGGGGAAGGGATCTGCGGTTTCTACCATTACATACGCAATGATGTGACTGGCTTCCTCATTATCTCTCAAAATAGCTCGGGGATCTCTTTGAGATCGATACTATTTTGATCATATCTATTTATTCGCAAACTCTGGAAGTATTTAGGTGTCATTTAATCAGATATATGTATGTATAATAATATCTTCAATATAACTGCACTGGTACTTTGACTGGCTGTCAAGCTTGCACAAGTAAACAAAGCTTATATTGAAGATTTTAACATACAAGTCGATTTATTCAGATACATGTATTTTTGTTGATATCGGGCTGATATCAATATCTGATCTGGATACCCTTAACAGCTACTGCTATTGTGAGGAATTATTTAACAAACCTGGCTGGTTATTTTGGAAAGGCCGCAGGGATCCAGTACCATCCATACATCCATTTTCTACCACTTGTCCCGTTCGGGATCGCGGGGGCTGCTGGAGTCTATTTCAGCTGCACGTGAGAGGAAGGCGGTGTACACCCTCAACAAGTGGCTACCTCATCACAGAGCCAACACAGATAGACAGACAACATTCACACACTCGGGCCAATTTAGTGTTACCAATCAACCTATCCCCAGGTGCATGTATTTGGAGGTGGGAGGAAGCCTGGGAACCCACGCAGTCACGGGGAGAACATGCAAACTCCACACAGAAAGATCCCGAGCCCGGGATTGAACTCAGGATTTCTCAGGATCTTCGTATTGTGAGGCACATGCACTAACCCCTGCGTCACCGCGCTGCCCTGGGATTCAATAACAATATATAATAAATATTACCAGTCACATTTAGCTTCTGTTCAGCTGGGAATAAAATAGTATGAATTTAGGAAATTCATTTATGAATAAATATGAACCGTTACATATCAAATCATAATGGTAATATCAAAAATGTAAATTAACTGAATGTGGGAATATAAAAGGCAAAGAGTCTTATGGGATGGAGCAGAAGCGCAATCTGATGTCATACGCCACTTGGACCTCCTGTTAGCCAGATTGTTTTGCTGCGGAGCGACGTGGATGATATCCTGATTTTTTACTTTTTTGTAGATTTACCATTTGCCTGCGGAGAACTGGGACGAATTACCTGGAGGACTTGAGGTTGGATGCGCGGTACCCTAAGTACGTTTCATTGTTTGATCATACAGTATGTGCATGTCTTGTAAATAACTCTGGGGGGGATACATTTATATATATAATCTTTGGGTGGTGAACTGTGCATCGGGTTGTGGGTTCGAGTGTTTTATCCAGGTGTTGTCGTTGTCTTGGCGACATGGACGGGAAGGGGGTAGTTTTTTATCATGTGGGATTAAACTGTGTGCTATTGAAATAAGCCTTACTGTGTTGTGGTTAAAGGGCATACATCTTTTGTTTATTTATTGTTTAATAACTTGTGACTCTAGGACACGCAGCGAAACCCTGAGAACGTGGGTGATTTGTTACAATTTGCTTTTGTAGACCACAAACCTGGCAAAGAGATTGTACAGTTAACCAATTACAGATGTTAATTTGAGCATTTACGGTTTGACGGCCAACGCTTAGTTTTTTGTGCCAATTGACATAATAGAAAAAAACAAAAAATATCACAAAGGAAATAATGCCCTTTGATTTTTCAGTATGTGGCTCTCTATGGAAAAAAGTTGGTAAACAAAATTTTGTTCTGCATAGGGATGGATACCATATCCGGTACATATTTGGCAGTGACTGAATCCCGGCGGTCCTACTGGGAACTGAATCACTCAAAATCAAACAATGCCATGTTTCGGTACCTGGGTTGCGCATGATGTCAGCACTGATAGCGGACACGGCAAATTCCCTTTAGGTAATGTTTCGATGTTCATTGTCAACAAAGAAATGGACTCCAAAAATGCTCCAAAGTACACTATATTGCCAAAAGTATTTGGCCACCCATCCCAATGATGAGAATCATGTGTCCTAATCACTTGGCCCGGTGTATAAAATCAAGCACTTAGGCATGGAGACTGTTTCTACAAACATCTGTGAAAGAATGGGCCGCTCTCAGTGATTTCCAGCGTGGAACATTCATAAGATACCACCTGTGCAACAAATCCAGTCGTAAAATGTATTTGCTTCTATATATTCCAAAGTCAATTTTATTATAAGAAAATGGAAGAGTTTGGGAACAACAGCAAGTCAGCCACCAAGTGGTAGGCCACGTAAACTGACAGAGAGGGGTCAGAGAAAGTCTTTGCACAGTCAGTTGCTACAGAGCTCCAAATTTTATGTGACCCTCCAATTAGCCCATGTACAATACGCTGAGAGCTTCATGGAATGGGTTTCCATGGCCGACCAGCTGCATCTAAGCCATGCATTACCAAGTACAATACAAAGCGTCGGATGCAGTGGTGTAAAGCACGTTGCCACTGGACTCTAGAGCAGTGGAGACGCCTTCTCTGTTCTGATGAATCATACTTTTCCATCTGGCAATCTGATGGACCAGTCTGGGTTTGGAGGTTGCCAGGAGAATGCTACAATTCGGACTGAATTGTGCCGCGTGTGAAATTTTGTGGAGGAGGAATTATGGTGTGGGGTTGGTTTTTCAGGAGTTGGGCTTGGCCCCTTAGTTCCAGTGAAATTAAATTGGAATGCTCCAGGATACCGGATGCCACTTCAAGTTCATATTTGAGTAAAGGCAGGTGGCCAAATACTTTTGGCAATATAGTGTATGTAAGACTTCACTTTTCCAAAATATGTGCTAGCTTTATGCTAGAATACATTGGCTTTGCTTTTGACATGCTACAAATTAGCATTAGCTGTTTTACATGCCGAATTCTACACCTCCCAATTTGTTATTGAAAACTACAAGATGTACATACAATCAAACAGCTGGTGTGTAAAATGTAAAACACTCTAAACGATACAATACTGTCATCCGACGTTATGGATTTGCAACTGTAATTAAAAATAAATATCAAATTTGCATATTGTATTAATAACAAAATAATAAAACAAGACATGACCAATAGATACCTTTTTAACTGCATTGTAGACATCTACTCATAGATGGCAGTGAATTTCCTACAGCTCAACCAGGACAAAACAGAAATTTTAGTAGGCCCTGAAGACCAGAGGGAGAAACTTTTAACAAAATTACAAGATTTTAAACCAACAGTCTATAAAAAAAACCTGGGCAGGATTTTTGACTCCGAGCTGACTTTGATCCCACATATTAGAAATATTACAAAAATAGTTTTTTTTATCATTTTAAGAACATAGCCAGAGTCCGCCTGCTCTCTAAGAGCAACACGGAGGTGCTAGGCATGCTTTTATTTCTTGTCGTTTAGAAAATTGCAAAGCCCTGCTCTCTGGCCTTCCCAAAAAGCATATCAGGAGCACATTACACCAGTTTTAAAGTAGCTGCATTGGCTCCACTTCCGTTTCAGGGTCGATTTTAAAGTTCTATCATTAGTTTTGAAATGTCTTAAAGGCTTTGCGCCTTCCTATCTATCTGACCTGCTTTTATCCATCCTGAAGTCCTCTGGCACTGGCCGTTTATCTTTACCAAATACCAGAAAAAAAAAACCCATGGTGAGGCAGCTTTTAGCCACTATGACCCCCCCACTTGTGGAACAGCGTTATATTTAAAAAAAAAAAAAGCTAAAGCTACATCTTTTTTATCAGGCTTTTTACTGATCATCTGTTTATTATTTTACTGTTTTGCTTTCTATCTAAATCCTTAATATTTACAATATTAACCTCTTAATGATATGTTTTTAAATGTTTTTTTAATGGCATTATTTTAGTTATTCTCCGGTGTGGATGCCTCAAAGGTGGCGTTTTTTCAGAGCCATGTCATGTTTTGTTTTTGCTTTGTTATTGTCAATAGCGGTGTGTGTGTATCTTCTTCTGTTCTTCTATTATTATTTTTTTGTTGTTGTCATTGTTGTTGTTTGTTTTGTACAGCACTTTGCGTTTGCCACTTGCCTGCTTGTTTGTTTTTGTTTGGTTTTTGCTCTATGCTTTTTAACCTGTAAAGCACTTTGGTCCAATTTAAAAATTGTTGTAAACGTGCTATATAAATAAAGTTGCCTTGCCTTGTGTATGAAAAGTGTGCTATAAATAAATTGTTTGATTTGAAGATATAACACCTGGACAGCAATTATCATAATCAGCTCTTTTTTTAAATGTTGCAATAAATAAAGGGAGATGTTATAATCAATTTATGAACATACATGAAATTACTGAAAATTGTTACCGCTGAGTACTGGTATTGATTCCAAAGTGCTAGGAAATGGTACTGTATCGGTTCAGATTTGCACCTCTATTCAGATTTGCATCAAATGCCAACGGTCCCATAGAGAAGTTAAGTCCCTACCTTTAGTCAAAAGTGATTTATGACCCCCCATAAAACAATGATTTATGACCCTCAAGGTCAAAGGTCAATGATTTATGACCCCTCAAGTTCAAAGGTTAATGATTTATGAGGGGGTCAAGGTTAAAGGTCAAGGTTAAAGGTCAGGTTCAAATGTCAGGTTCAAATATCAAGGTCAAGTGGGTGTGGCTTACCCGGAAGAGGGTGGAGTTAAGACCTGCGGTGGGAGTGGTTAAACCAGGAAGAGGGTGGAGTTTTAAACAGAAAGAGGGCAGAGTTAAGACCTGCGGTGGGAGTGGTTAAACCAGGGAGAGGGTGGAGTTAAGACCTGACAGGGAACAGAGGAGGGTTCAGTTTTTTTAAGAAAGCAATGTCATCTGAGCAGCATGTGACCATATATTTGATAGTTTAAATGTTTACGATCGTTTGAAACAACTTCCAGATTTCGATGTATTGATGGCTGGGAATGTTACGTGTGGAGATGTGGACACGCACGCACTTCACACACACACACACACACACACACACACACACACACACACACACACACACACACGCAGAGGAGGGGTACAAAAGGGAGGTGTAAGGCTTAGTCATTATTTGGAGCTTTATACGTTAGCGTAAAGACTTTGTTCGATTCGGTCATGATTAGTGAAACGCCTGTGTCGATTTATAAAAATAATAAAACTTACATTGACGCTCCGCAAAAAAGTCGAGTGTTTCTAAATCGTATTCAGATGCCGCCGACCGAATCTTTGCGTGAGAAATGGGATTTGGAAGCGTACGGGATGGAGGGATCTTTTGGATTTGTATTCAGATACGAAATGGGTGATATCTGCTTATTTCAGCTAAAAGAAAGAAGAGACGGAAGCCCTTTCTCGATATTTTCATCGTTATCTACCGTGGATTGGGAAGTTTTTGGTGGACACGCACACACACGCACACACACGCACACACACACACACACACACACACGCACACACGCACACACGCACACACGCACACACACACACACACACACACACACACACACACACATTCGTACGCACTGAAACAACTTCCATACCTCACGAAAACATATTTAAACAGATGGAAAAAACTATCGCAGAACACAGTGTCACGTAGCAACTGGTCTTTACGGTCGTTTGAATCAACAGGTCAGTTTGGGGTACAAAGCAGGGTTCAGTTTTTATGGGAGCTTGAGAATGTCGTATGAATAGCAACTGGCCACCCATTTGACAGTTTAAATGTTTACGATCGTCTGAAACAACAGGACACGCACGCACGCACACACGCACGCACGCACACACACACACATACACACACACACGCACACACACACACACACACACACACACACACACACACCATTACCTCTGCTTTACCATGTTATTAGACATTGGTTTAACTCCATTTAAGCATTTAAACGTTAAAAGCATTGCACTTGTACGACGTTGTAATACTTTTTTTTTTACCAGCCGATGACGACGAAGTGAAAGACGATGAACTTTGCTTAAACGGTCTTACAAAGTTGGAAGATGATTATCGAGGTGTGTTTAAACCTTCGAATTATTTAATATTGTGTGTATTCATTATTTTGTTTTGTAGAGGATTTGCCGTAAGATCCTAACGCGATCGTTTTAACACAATCGCAGTCTGGTGAATCAAATGATTCTCATTTTACAAGAAAAAAAACATGCGGTATACGATACATATATACATATATTTACTTACATCTCCAGCTCGCTCGTCTCCCTTAAAGCTGGCGGGTCCGTCAACGGCCGTTCCAGGCAGAGGAGAAGGCTTGATTGTGCCAAAGACTCCAGACATCGAATCCTTGCTCCGAGGGGAAATCATCGAAAACGACGGTGAATGTCCGACAGGCACCCGCTGTAAGTTTTTCTCGTTTTCTGTAAGCTTTTTAAGATTCTCAGGAGCTTTAAAGAGCTCCTCTCACTCTAATGTCTTTCGCTCAAATGAATTTCGCGCCTAAGGGGAATGGGCGGGGACTGATTCCGGAGGTGGGCGGTTGTTTCCGCCAAGCAACCTTCTGGTTGAAATGGAGTGTGGATCAAGATGGATCCCTACTCTATATTCTTTTATTTAACCCAATGTTTTTTAAATACGTGTATAATGCTTTATATCCTATGTGTTGTGAATTCCATCCTACAATATCTTCCAAGGAACCCAAAGAAATGTTACCACACCTCCCGCTTTATTTATTCTATAGATTACCTGAACTATTTCATAAACTAAATCTTGTCTTGTTTCTGATGCTATGTTTTTTTATGCTCATCAATGCACTGTTGGACTGCGAGCACACAACTACTTTCCTTGCTTTGTTTTCCTCTATCCAGTTAACTGCCATATAAATTGCTACCAATTCCCCCGTAAAAACAGATAGTTTATCACTGATTATTTTATTTAATACTATGTTTCCTTGTGGGATAACTGCTACAGCTCTTACCTTTATTTTTTTTATATAGTTTTTGATGCATCCGTATATATCATATCTCAATCCATTTTTCTATCCGGTAACTATTTAAATTTCTATTCTTTAGTAATTGCATGTTTTCTTTTGGGTTATCAAACATCCACGGCGGTATTGCAGGCATTGGTACCGTAGGACTAACTTTAATATTGTCAATTTTAACTTTATTACATATGTCTCCTATAATCCACCCAAAACTATTCTTTATTTCTTTTCTCTTTTTCTTGGCAGATTGGTAGCACTGGACAAGTCGGATATCCTTGCTTGGATCCTTTTAAAGTTGCCCGATAAACTGCTGAGAGTTGATCTCTCCTCTTGTCCAAAGGTTTTTCGTTCATTTTTACTTGTAATACTGGCACTAGGGTTGATGTAGTAGCTCCACAACATAACCTTAAAGCCTGTGACTGGATCCGGTCTATTTTCCCAAGTCATGTTTTTGAAGCAGATTGGTAAATAATGCATCCGTAATCAATAACAGATGGAATTAAAGTTATAAATATATACATGTATTGTTTTCAACGTTAACCTATCAGCCCCCCAATCATTACCCCTCAAAGCCCTCATTATATTTAACACCTTTTTACTTTTTCCCCTATTTTTTTATTTTCCGGAAGGAACACTCCTGAAGGAATAAACAAAGTACTATCTAATCTAATCTAATCAAATCTATTTTGCTGATGTGGGTTGACTAGTTCATATTTTTATCAAACCATATTCCTAAATATTTAAATACTTGTACCTCTTCTATATTTTCACCTTAGAGTTTTTATTTGGAGCTTGTTTGGTACTTTTGTCTTTGTAAAATGTATGACTTTTGTCTTTCCAACAGAGAATCTTAAACCTCAAGCCGTTCCCCAGTCTTGAACATTATTTACCACTTTGTTAGTTTTTTGATTATTTCTTTTGACTCTAAATAATATACTAGTCTTTCATTAATCTTTTTTTTTTTTTTTTTTTCCATTACTTTTCCCCAAATTTATAATTTCCTGCCTCTTCCGGGTCTTACCCTGACTTGCATATTGGAATTGTTACCGCTAATTTTCCCCTCTGCCGGTCATTCTCCTTCTTCATATATCCTGTCATATCATTTCAAGACCACTTCTTTGACGATGCTACCTAAGTTTTTGATCATTTGATAACCCGCTAGGTCTTTCCCCGGTGACGTATTTTTAACCTTTTTCAAAATTCGAACCATTTCATTCAAAGAAAATGTCATATCCATAGTGTTGGTAAAGCTATTAACGTTGTCTTCCATCATTTCCCCAATATTTAAACTCATTGTTTTTTCTCTCTTTTGTTTTTCCACATTTCTCAAATTATCATTACTGTGCACTTTAACAAATGTTTTTGCTAAAGGTTCTGCTGTTTCTTTACCCGTGACTACATCTTCTTTGATAAATGTGGCACATCATCCTCTTTACCCTTCATTCCTATCTTTACGAATCGTTATATATCCTTTTATTATAAAGTTTAATTTTGGCTTCAGCCCTGTTTCTTGAATACAAATTATACGTGGTTTAGTTTTCATATTTTTAATATATCCCTTTAATTCATGTTCGGTTGCTATCAAACTTCTGGCATTCCACCGGACCATTAACAGGGTGTTGGAATGTGGTAACATGACTCCGTCACGTCTACTCTCCGTAGTACAGCTTGCACCCGGTACCAAGATAGTTCTTTCAACAACTTTGATGCTGCTTTGACAATTATTTTGATCTTCTCAGTCTTATTTTTACTTTCATTTTGTATCAAAGCTGAGTTGTGCTCTCTGGTTTATTTTGCAAATGAACCGACAGAACATGATCATGTACAAGACTCGCCTACCCACAATGCACTGCAACCCAACGCTCCTGGTCGGATGTTTTTTTCGGGGTTCATGGAGAGATGCGGTAAAGAGTGGTAGCCAAGACACACGGTCACACACGGTCACACACGGTCACACACGGTCACACACGGTCACACTCGGCAATTATTTTGACCTGGGGAGCAGATTTAGAGGAAAAAATGTGTCTGGGGGGCCGAGATATCTGATTTTCAGGTACAAAAAACTTCACAATGACACAAAATAAACACAACAGTTAAACCTCACACTAAAAACAAGACATTGACTTGTACGTTCAAAAGACAGAATAGAACAAGTCAAGACATGCAATGCCATCTACAAAATGTTATGTAAATGTTAGTCATTACACACGCGGCTATGGTTTTGATGTATTTGTTACAGACATGTTTACGTCAAGTAACATCACATGGTTCCATTTGCACCTTTCAACAAATCTGAAAAGGAATATTAAGAAGTATAACTTATATTTAATCCTACCTCTTCTCCGAGCACACGGTGACTGTACATACGGGTCGAAAAATGTTGACCTAATTCAGCATTTCTCAAAGTGTGGGGAATAGAGACATGACAGGTGGGGCGCGAGGAAAGGGAGGACATTTTTTATTTTTGATTTTTTTTACTATGCTTTCATTTTCTATACACACTGTAAATCACTTTGTGATTCTGTCTGTGAAATCCGCCGTATAAATAAATGTAAATTACTTATTTTTCCTGTAGGCTTTAAATTTCTCGGCAGGAGCGAAAGTTTGACAGACATAGCAACAGTAACTTTTGCAGGCAGGGCTAAGAGGAACAAACTTTCGCGCGGATGGGTAGCAGGCTAATGTGCGGACCACAATTACACAAAATGGATACATTTGCAACTCGCACCTCAAAGGTCTGCGGAGAAACAAAAATATGACGGGTCTAATCAACCAAAAAGTCAACCTAAAAGAAAATATGGCGAAGGGTATCTTGCTCTTGGATTCACGGCAGCGGAGGTGGGGGCAGAGGAGAGACCCCTGTGTGTTCTTTGTCTAAAACGGCTAGCAGCAGACAGCCTGAGACCCAACAAAGCAAAGAGACAACTCGAGACCACACATGATGTCCAATAAATTGTTTTGTTGGGGCGATGGGGGTAGGTGGGCCTTGAGTCTAAAGTGGTGATGACAGAAAAAAAAAAGTTTGAGAAGCCCTGACCTAATTGTACGGATCTCACTTTAAACGGCAAACCGATCATTTAAATGTTTTCACTTTGAATATGAAACGAGGAGTAAAATGTACAATGTACAATATTATCAATTATTTCACAAGGACATGTTTTAAGGATATTGTACAGTATCATTAAATCTAAAATGAATGTGATCACTTTCAGGATCATTTTATTTTTAGCCAGTAAACAACTGTTATGTACTTTTGAATCGGGTTTTCCCCTTTAAATAACAAAAATTATAGAATTTTACAATATTCATTATTATTAAATATTAAATGTGCCAACTAGTTTTACGGCATACATCATTCCCCCTTTACCCATTTGTTAAAAAGACGAAAGTTGATGCGAACGCCTACGTGCTGTCAGAAAACTAAAAGAAGAAGAATGCCTTTGTGCAATTACTGCTATCCTGGCACAAGTTATAAAACAAACAAAGTTACCAAATTTTTTTTCTGAGGAGACAAAACGAAAAAGAAAGAAAAATAATAAATCAATCAATAAAATGCATCAGTCAAATAGTACAGGCAACTTCGTTAACATGGAGCCACAGACAATTTCATTCAAAAAGTCCCAATTGCTAACATAAAGATACAACAACAAATAAAGGCAAAGAAGGCCTAGTAGGTAATTACAACAACAGACAAAGTATTAAAAATGTCGGTCCAATAACTGCACAGGGATGGGCAGAGCCAAAACATGTGTAGCAAGTAAGCTGGAGACTGTTGACACTGAAATAAGGCTATATGTGGCACAGATACAAGATTTATAAACTCTACTTAAAGCCCCACTTAAGAATTTTCAGTTTTGGTTTATATTGGCCGCACCAGTGAACCAAAGCGATGGCGTTTTCCCAAAAGGAAAACCACATTTACCATGAGGACTAGCGCATATAGCGTCCAACTGACACGATAATGCCACAATGATTCTGTATTACTGAACTTTCCACAGTAGGAACCTACATTCGTTTTCTACCACTTATTCCCTTTTGGGGACGTGGGGGACGCTGGCGCCTATCTCAGCTACAATCGGGTGGAAGGAGGTGTACACCCTGGACAAGTCGCCCCCTCATTGCAGGGTCAACATAGACGGACAACATTCACACCAACCTACATATTTTACTCAAACCTTATATTTGCAGTTTGAAGTCACTGCATTGTTTTTTCCTTGTACAGTTCTTTTGAGTTTGTTGCGTGGTTGGTCAGTGTGGAACTGCAAAGTATCGCGCTGGTGGGTATTTATTGCTACCACACAAATTTCCAGTAGCTAAAATTAGTATTATTATTCTGATTTGAGCATTGAAAGTCACTTACTAGTTTAGCAGGAACAGATCCAAAGCAGCATTGGTCTAAAATCTCTTGTCTTTTGACCTCACGCAAGTTAGTGAAAGTCGTGCCATTGTTGATCCTTGATTGTCCCTCCCTTTTTTTTTTTTTTTGAAAACCCGATTCAAAAGTACATAACAGTTGTTTACTGGCTAAAAATAAAATGATCCTGAAAGTGATCACATTCATTTTAGATTTAATGATACTGTACAATATCCTTAAAACATGTCCTTGTGAAATAATTGATAATATTGTACATTGTACATTTTACTCCTCGTTTCATATTCAAAGTGAAAACATTTAAATGATCGGTTTGCCGTTTAAAGTGAGATCCGTACAATTAGGTCAGGGCTTCTCAAACTTTTTTTTTTCTGTCATCACCACTTTAGACTCAAGGCCCACCTACCCCCATCGCCCCAACAAAACAATTTATTGGACATCATGTGTGGTCTCGAGTTGTCTCTTTGCTTTGTTGGGTCTCAGGCTGTCTGCTGCTAGCCGTTTTAGACAAAGAACACACAGGGGTCTCTCCTCTGCCCCCACCTCCGCTGCCGTGAATCCAAGAGCAAGATACCCTTCGCCATATTTTCTTTTAGGTTGACTTTTTGGTTGATTAGACCCGTCATATTTTTGTTTCTCCGCAGACCTTTGAGGTGCGAGTTGCAAATGTATCCATTTTGTGTAATTGTGGTCCGCACATTAGCCTGCTACCCATCCGCGCGAAAGTTTGTTCCTCTTAGCCCTGCCTGCAAAAGTTACTGTTGCTATGTCTGTCAAACTTTCGCTCCTGCCGAGAAATTTAAAGCCTACAGGAAAAATAAGTAATTTACATTTATTTATACGGCGGATTTCACAGACAGAATCACAAAGTGATTTACAGTGTGTATAGAAAATGAAAGCATAGTAAAAAAAATCAAAAATAAAAAATGTCCTCCCTTTCCTCGCGCCCCACCTGTCATGTCTCTATTCCCCACACTTTGAGAAATGCTGAATTAGGTCAACATTTTTCGACCCGTATGTACAGTCACCGTGTGCTCGGAGAAGAGGTAGGATTAAATATAAGTTATACTTCTTAATATTCCTTTTCAGATTTGTTGAAAGGTGCAAATGGAACCATGTGATGTTACTTGACGTAAACATGTCTGTAACAAATACATCAAAACCATAGCCGCGTGTGTAATGACTAACATTTACATAACATTTTGTAGATGGCATTGCATGTCTTGACTTGTTCTATTCTGTCTTTTGAACGTACAAGTCAATGTCTTGTTTTTAGTGTGAGGTTTAACTGTTGTGTTTATTTTGTGTCATTGTGAAGTTTTTTGTACCTGAAAATCAGATATCTCGGCCCCCCAGACACATTTTTTCCTCTAAATCTGCTCCCCAGGTCAAAATAATTGCCGAGTGTGACCGTGTGTGACCGTGTGTGACCGTGTGTGACCGTGTGTGACCGTGTGTCTTGGCTACCACTCTTTACCGCATCTCTCCATGAACCCCGAAAAAAACATCCGACCAGGAGCGTTGGGTTGCAGTGCATTGTGGGTAGGCGAGTCTTGTACATGATCATGTTCTGTCGGTTCATTTGCAAAATAAACCAGAGAGCACAACTCAGCTTTGATACAAAATGAAAGTAAAAATAAGACTGAGAAGATCAAAATAATTGTCAAAGCAGCATCAAAGTTGTTGAAAGAACTATCTTGGTACCGGGTGCAAGCTGTACTACGGAGAGTAGACGTGACGGAGTCATGTTACCACATTCCAACACCCTGTTAATGGTCCGGTGGAATGCCAGAAGTTTGATAGCAACCGAACATGAATTAAAGGGATATATTAAAAATATGAAAACTAAACCACGTATAATTTGTATTCAAGAAACAGGGCTGAAGCCAAAATTAAACTTTATAATAAAAGGATATATAACGATTCGTAAAGATAGGAATGAAGGGTAAAGAGGATGATGTGCCACATTTATCAAAGAAGATGTAGTCACGGGTAAAGAAACAGCAGAACCTTTAGCAAAAACATTTGTTAAAGTGCACAGTAATGATAATTTGAGAAATGTGGAAAAACAAAAGAGAGAAAAAACAATGAGTTTAAATATTGGGGAAATGATGGAAGACAACGTTAATAGCTTTACCAACACTATGGATATGACATTTTCTTTGAATGAAATGGTTCGAATTTTGAAAAAGGTTAAAAATACGTCACCGGGGAAAGACCTAGCGGGTTATCAAATGATCAAAAACTTAGGTAGCATCGTCAAAGAAGTGGTCTTGAAATGATATGACAGGATATATGAAGAAGGAGAATGACCGGCAGAGGGGAAAATTAGCGGTAACAATTCCAATATGCAAGTCAGGGTAAGACCCGGAAGAGGCAGGAAATTATAAATTTGGGGAAAAGTAATGGAAAAAAAAAAAAAAAAAAAGATTAATGAAAGACTAGTATATTATTTAGAGTCAAAAGAAATAATCAAAAAACTAACAAAGTGGTAAATAATGTTCAAGACTGGGGAACGGCTTGAGGTTTAAGATTCTCTGTTGGAAAGACAAAAGTCATACATTTTACAAAGACAAAAGTACCAAACAAGCTCCAAATAAAAACTCTAAGGTGAAAATATAGAAGAGGTACAAGTATTTAAATATTTAGGAATATGGTTTGATAAAAATATGAACTAGTCAACCCACATCAGCAAAATAGATTTGATTAGATTAGATTAGATAGTACTTTGTTTATTCCTTCAGGAGTGTTCCTTCCGGAAAATAAAAAAATAGGGGAAAAAGTAAAAAGGTGTTAAATATAATGAGGGCTTTGAGGGGTAATGATTGGGGGGCTGATAGGTTAACGTTGAAAACAATACATGTATATATTTATAACTTTAATTCCATCTGTTATTGATTACGGATGCATTATTTACCAATCTGCTTCAAAAACATGACTTGGGAAAATAGACCGGATCCAGTCACAGGCTTTAAGGTTATGTTGTGGAGCTACTACATCAACCCTAGTGCCAGTATTACAAGTAAAAATGAACGAAAAACCTTTGGACAAGAGGAGAGATCAACTCTCAGCAGTTTATCGGGCAACTTTAAAAGGATCCAAGCAAGGATATCCGACTTGTCCAGTGCTACCAATCTGCCAAGAAAAAGAGAAAAGAAATAAAGAATAGTTTTGGGTGGATTATAGGAGACATATGTAATAAAGTTAAAATTGACAATATTAAAGTTAGTCCTACAGTACCAATGCCTGCAATACCGCCGTGGATGTTTGATAACCCAAAAGAAAACATGCAATTACTAAAGAATAGAAATTTAAATAGTTACCGGATAGAAAAATGGATTGAGATATGATATATACGGATGCATCAAAAACTATATAAAAAAAATAAAGGTAAGAGCTGTAGCAGTTATCCCACAAGGAAACATAGTATTAAATAAAATAATCAGTGATAAACTATCTGTTTTTACGGGGGAATTGGTAGCAATTTATATGGCAGTTAACTGGATAGAGGAAAACAAAGCAAGGAAAGTAGTTGTGTGCTCGCAGTCCAACAGTGCATTGATGAGCATAAAAAAACATAGCATCAGAAACAAGACAAGATTTAGTTTATGAAATAGTTCAGGTAATCTATAGAATAAATAAAGCGGGAGGTGTGGTAACATTTCTTTGGGTTCCTTGGAAGATATTGTAGGATGGAATTCACAACACATAGGATATAAAGCATTATACACGTATTTAAAAAACATTGGGTTAAATAAAAGAATATAGAGTAGGGATCCATCTTGATCCACACTCCATTTCAACCAGAAGGTTGCTTGGCGGAAACAACCGCCCACCTCCGGAATCAGTCCCCGCCCATTCCCCTTAGGCGCGAAATTCATTTGAGCGAAAGACATTAGAGTGAGAGGAGCTCTTTAAAGCTCCTGAGAATCTTAAAAAGCTTACAGAAAACGAGAAAAACTTACAGCGGGTGCCTGTCGGACATTCACCGTCGTTTTCGATGATTTCCCCTCGGAGCAAGGATTCGATGTCTGGAGTCTTTGGCACAATCAAGCCTTCTCCTCTGCCTGGAACGGCCGTTGACGGACCCGCCAGCTTTAAGGGAGACGAGCGAGCTGGAGATGTAAGTAAATATATGTATATATGTATCGTATACCGCATGTTTTTTTTCTTGTAAAATGAGAATCATTTGATTCACCAGACTGCGATTGTGTTAAAACGATCGCGTTAGGATCTTACGGCAAATCCTCTACAAAACAAAATAATGAATACACACAATATTAAATAATTCGAAGGTTTAAACACACCTCGATAATCATCTTCCAACTTTGTAAGACCGTTTAAGCAAAGTTCATCGTCTTTCACTTCGTCGTCATCGGCTGGTAAAAAAAAAAGTATTACAACGTCGTACAAGTGCAATGCTTTTAACGTTTAAATGCTTAAATGGAGTTAAACCAATGTCTAATAACATGGTAAAGCAGAGGTAATGGTGTGTGTGTGTGTGTGTGTGTGTGTGTGTGTGTGTGCGTGTGTGTGTGTATGTGTGTGTGTGTGCGTGCGTGCGTGTGTGCGTGCGTGCGTGTCCTGTTGTTTCAGACGATCGTAAACATTTAAACTGTCAAATGGGTGGCCAGTTGCTATTCATACGACATTCTCAAGCTCCCATAAAAACTGAACCCTGCTTTGTACCCCAAACTGACCTGTTGATTCAAACGACCGTAAAGACCAGTTGCTACGTGACACTGTGTTCTGCGATAGTTTTTTCCATCTGTTTAAATATGTTTTCGTGAGGTATGGAAGTTGTTTCAGTGCGTACGAATGTGTGTGTGTGTGTGTGTGTGTGTGTGTGTGTGTGTGCGTGTGTGCGTGTGTGCGTGTGTGCGTGTGTGTGTGTGTGTGTGTGTGTGCGTGTGTGTGCGTGTGTGTGCGTGTCCACCAAAAACTTCCCAATCCACGGTAGATAACGATGAAAATATCGAGAAAGGGCTTCCGTCTCTTCTTTCTTTTAGCTGAAATAAGCAGATATCACCCATTTCGTATCTGAATACAAATCCAAAAGATCCCTCCATCCCGTACGCTTCCAAATCCCATTTCTCACGCAAAGATTCGGTCGGCGGCATCTGAATACGATTTAGAAACACTCGACTTTTTTGCGGAGCGTCAATGTAAGTTTTATTATTTTTATAAATCGACACAGGCGTTTCACTAATCATGACCGAATCGAACAAAGTCTTTACGCTAACGTATAAAGCTCCAAATAATGACTAAGCCTTACACCTCCCTTTTGTACCCCTCCTCTGCGTGTGTGTGTGTGTGTGTGTGTGTGTGTGTGTGTGTGTGTGTGTGTGTGTGTGTGTGAAGTGCGTGCGTGTCCACATCTCCACACGTAACATTCCCAGCCATCAATACATCGAAATCTGGAAGTTGTTTCAAACGATCGTAAACATTTAAACTATCAAATATATGGTCACATGCTGCTCAGATGACATTGCTTTCTTAAAAAAACTGAACCCTCCTCTGTTCCCTGTCAGGTCTTAACTCCACCCTCTCCCTGGTTTAACCACTCCCACCGCAGGTCTTAACTCTGCCCTCTTTCTGTTTAAAACTCCACCCTCTTCCTGGTTTAACCACTCCCACCGCAGGTCTTAACTCCACCCTCTTCCGGGTAAGCCACACCCACTTGACCTTGATATTTGAACCTGACATTTGAACCTGACCTTTAACCTTGACCTTTAACCTTGACCCCCTCATAAATCATTAACCTTTGAACTTGAGGGGTCATAAATCATTGACCTTTGACCTTGAGGGTCATAAATCATTGTTTTATGGGGGGTCATAAATCACTTTTGACTAAAGGTAGGGACTTAACTTCTCTTCCCATGCCACAACCTTTTCCAAAGCTCTTCTGGAATTACATGTGTAAACAAACAAACACTTCAAATCCTCACAAAAATCGGAATTGATTGTGCCGCACAGGACTTTCCAAAATTGGATCGTTAAATTGGACAAAATTGTACGAAGAAAACAAACTTTGAAATCTAAATGTGTTTTTTCATACAAATTGGCTCAATGGTTGCTACTGTAAGTAAGAGCCACTAAAGCAAAAAATCAGTTTAGCGGAAGTTACCTAAATATATGAATTCAAACCATCAAACTAACACAGAAACTCTTTTTGCACACACTGTTAGACATCAGTGCACACATTGCGTCACAGAGGGTGACTTTGCCGGGTCGGCGCCCTCTCCGAGCGTGCTGTGCGCCACCCAGTAAGACGCGACGTGCGTGTGTGTTGAATGTGTGGACAGTCCCACAAACCGCTGGTGTTTAACCACAAACATGATGCGCCACAAAGGTCGTCTCTTGACGTTTAACCCAGATAAGTTAGTTAACCCATGAGGAGATGGGGTCGGGGGGGCAAGGCATGTGTTTGTTGCCATACAGGAACATTTGGACATTCCAGAGTTCCTCGTTAGATTGACAGGAATTGCAAGAAGACAATGCAGAAGTGCCTTAGTTTGTTTTGAATTTAGAAGATTTGAACGAATTTCGGAGTTATTTGACTGAGTACACAAACAATTAATATAAAAGCGACATGTCTTTTGAGTGCAGAATTTCGGCCATGTTTGATTCATCTTTTTGTACTAGAGAACGATCGACTGATATGTTTTTTAATGGCTGATACCGATTACTAGTAGTGAAGGAGGCCGATAACCGATATTTGAATCATTTGCAG
Organism: Nerophis ophidion; assembly: GCF_033978795.1. Classification (NCBI taxonomy): domain Eukaryota; kingdom Metazoa; phylum Chordata; class Actinopteri; order Syngnathiformes; family Syngnathidae; genus Nerophis; species Nerophis ophidion. Next base: position 15,127,715 of record NC_084617.1, read on the forward strand.
TACAAGTTATTTAAACATGAATAGTATAAATCAGTAATCAACTGGTAAGGCTTTGTGTTGTTTTGTTAGAATTATATTTTAGAAAAAGGCCGGCGTGTGGGGACATAATGTTTTGCAGCGCAAATGTGGTTAGTTTAGCAGCAAAAAACATCAGGGCATTTCACAAACACCTTTATTACTTGTATCTAAGAGGAGCATTTCAAAATATGGGAAATAACCTGGGAAAATTGGTAATATTGGTTTTTCTCTACATCACAATAACTTGCAATCTACTCAATTTTGTAATGTTTCATGGATTAATTCTGTGAATGCTCCAACGCATTCACACATATGGTTATCTACACCAAAATGTATCTATTTAATATTCTTCTTCTTCTTCTCCAGATTTTGGCGCGCTTTACCTTCCACATTTTTCATCCAATTCAAACCGTTCCAACTTCAAACTGTTCAGCCTATTCGGGAATCGTGGGCTTTTACTTGAAAAATACAAAAAATACCCAGATTTTTCAGGATTTTCAGGACATTTTTCCTATTCAAAATGAATTGGCCATTTTTCAAACTTCCACTAGTTGCACATTTTTCAACCAATTCAAACCATTCTACCTTCAACATATTCCACCATCCTTGACATTCACACTATCATTTTTCCAAATGTACCAAAAAATTCCAGGAATTCGCTTTTGTGACCCTTTTTTCTGGCAACTACTCCTTCCACATTTTTCAACCCACTTCAACCATTCCACCGTTCAAACACTCTTAATCAGGACAAAAAACAAAGTTGCCTTTTTGAACTGGAAAAATTCCTGGTTTTCCTGAAATTCCTTAACACCATTTCTCAATAAAAAAATGTTATTTCAACAATTTACGACTGATTTGAAAAATTCCAACACCAACCATTTGAACTCATTCAGACCAATCAAGTAGTTTAACATTTTCCAAAAAATTTCCGCTTTTCTCGAAATTCCAAATTTTTCATGAAATTCCCATTGAAATGAATGGGACATTTTTCAAAGTTCCACAATTCCCACATTTTTTTATCCGATTCAAACCGTTCAACTCCAAAAATATTCAGCCTGTTCACAATTGTGTGCTTTCCTTCAACAATTTAAATAAATTCCCGTATTTCCAAGAATTCCCACTTTTCAAGGGACATTTTCCCAATCAAAATGAATTGTCCATTTTTTAAACTTCCACATATCACACATTTTTCAACCTATTCAAACCATCCCAACATCAACACATTCAACTTATCCAACTAACACCTTCCTAAGTTCCAAACCAAATTCCGTTTTTCCTGGAAATTTAAACTCTTCAACATTCATACCATTCCAACATTCAAACTGTTTTTACATTCATACATTCTGTCAGCATTTCAGTTCAACTTCAGAATCGGAGCATTCACACGTAATTCCTTCAGAAATTGCCTCATCTAGTTGGATTACAAGGTTTCTTCATAAGGAACCCTGAAATATTGCGACTATTTGAATAAAAACAATTCTGCGCTCCTTCGCGTAGCTTATAGTTGAGACATTTTTCAAGCTGGCTGACACCATTTCTTCCTGCGTGTTACAGAAAGTATGAGAATGTGTGAGCTGCTGCTTCCTCTTCTTTACCTCTATAATAAATCTCAAATGTGTCAATGTAATTACACAAAGCATGGATTTTGGGCAGATAGCACCCCCCGCGACCCCAAAAGGGAATAAGCGGTAGAAAATGGATGGATGGATATCTTTTCTCTCGTCTTTATATCCATCCTTCTCTACCGTGTTATTATTTAATTGAATCATGGAACATGTAACTCTGCGCATTCCTTTAATGAGGCCACGTTTCAAGAGTTGCGGACAGAGGCTTGTCGATCGCAGCAGTAGCAAAAGCACGCAAGATGGTAAGACGCCAGGAAAGAAGGACAAAATCAGGATTTCCTGGCAAAAATTGGAAACTTGACAGGTAAGCAAAGGAGATATACTGTAGGCGACCAGCAATGCAAGATGGAGAGGAATATTTGGTTAAAATTATTGACAGAATATTTTTTATTATTAAATTAATTAGGTAAATAGAAATTCGGCTCCAGCAAAAAGTGAACTTTTTTCAAGCAGGGCAAGCGGGCTATTGCTTGAGCAGTGCTTAATGTTTAGCTTTTTCAATAATTATGTTCTTAAATACTGAAAATTGGTATCATATATTTGTAGTTGGGAAAAAAAGGATGATACAGACATACGACAAGATGCCATATATCGTTGCCTATAATAGGTGGATCTCTATATTGTACACTATGTTAATAATTTCTCGTGAGATGATGGTAAGAGTGTGCCACAGGATTTAAATCTCTTTGCATGCGATGCTAATGACCCGACATTGCCAGGAAAGCACACAAGACTTGTACTGTACAGTATTTGCATGTTTGCTGGGCCTCTGTTACTTAATATGTGCACGCAGCTAGCAGGGACATGTCCTACTAGGACACTTTACACAAGTTAAAACTACAAACCCCGTTTCCATATGAGTTGGGAAATTGTGTTAGATGTAAATATAAACGGAATACAATGATTTGCAAATCCGTCTCAACCCATATTCACATGAATATGCTACAAAGACAACATATTTGATGTTCAAACTGATAAACATTTTTTTTTTGCAAATAACCATTAACTTTAGAATTTGATGCCAGCAACACGTGACAAAGAAGTTGGGAAAGGGGGTAATAAATTCTGATAAAGTTGAGGAATGCTCATCAAACAGTTATTTGGAACATTTCACAGGTGTGCAGGCTAATTGGGAACATGTGGGTGCCATGATTGGGTTGAAAAACAGCTTCCCAAAAAATGCTCAGTCTTTCACAAGAAAGGATGGGGCGAGGTACACCCCTTTGTCCACAACTACGTGAGCAAATAGTCAGACAGTTTAAGAACAACGTTTCTCAAAGTGTAATTGCAAGAAATTTAGGGATTTCAACATATACGGTCCATAGTATCATCAAAAGGTTCAGAGAATCTGGAGAAATCACTCCACATAACCGGCATAGCCGGAAACCAACGTTGAATGACCGTGACCTTCGATCCCTCAGACGGCACTGTATCAAAAAACGATGTCAATCTCTAAAGGATATCACCACATGGGCTCAGGAACACTTCAGAAAACCACACTGACACTAAAAACAGTTTGTCGCTACATCTGTAAGAGCAAGTTAAAGCTCTACTATGCAAAGCGAAAGCCATTTATCAACAACATTCAGAAACGCCGCCGGCTTCTCTGGGCCCGAGATCATCTAAGATGGACTGATGCAAAGTGGAAAAGTGGTCTGTGGTCTGACGAGTCCGCATTTCAAATTGTTTCTGGAACCTTTGGAAATTTGTGTCCTCATGAACAAAGAGGAAAAGAACCATTCAGATTGTTATAGGAGCAAAGTTCAAAAGCCAGCATCTGTGATGGTATGGGGGTGTATTCGTGCCCAAGGCATGGGTAACTTACAGATCTGCGAAGGCACCATGAATGCTGAAAGGTACAGATAGGTTTTGGAGCGACATAAACTGCCATTCAAGCAACGTTATCATGGACGCCCCTGTTTATTTCAGCAAGACAATACCACACCACGTGTTACAACAGCGTGGCATCATAGTAAAAGAGTTTGGGTACTAGACTGGCCTGCCTGTAGTCCAGACTTGTCTCCCATTGAAAATTTTGAAGCCTTAAATAAGACAACAGAGATCCCGGACTGTTAGATTAGATTAGATAGTACTTTATTTATTCCGTCAGGAGAGTTCCTTCAGGAAAATAAAAAAAACAACTTAAGCTGTACATCAAGCAAGAATGGGAAAGAATTCCACCTGAAAAGCTTCAACAATGTGTCTCCTCAGTTCCCAAACATTTATTGAGTGTTGTTAAAAGAAAAGGTGATGTAACACAGTGGTGAACATGCCCTTTCCCAACTACTTTGTCATGTGTTGCAGCCATGAAATTTTAAGTTAATTATTATTTGCAAAAAAAAAATTAAGTTTATGAGTTTGAACATCAAATAGCTTGTCCTTGTAGTGTATTCAATTAAATATGGGTTGAAAAGGATTTGCAAATAATTGTATACCGTTTATATTTACATCTAACATAATTTCCCAACTCATATGGAAACGGGGTTTGTACAATGTAAGTGTCAAAATGTCTGCATTTCTAAAAACTAATTAAAAAAAAAAGATCAACTATTAGATTAATAGAAGTGTTTAAGTCTAACCTTAAAAAACTCATTTGTATACTCGAGCCTTTAAATAGACCTTTTTAGACCAGTTGATCTGCCGCTTCTTTTCTTCTTCTCCTCTGCCCCCCCCCCCCCTTGAGGAGGGGTTCTGGTCAGATGACCATGCATGAAGTACTGGCTGTCCAGAGTCGGGACCCAGGATGGACCGCTCGCCTGTGTATCGGTTGGGGACATCTCTACGATGCTGATCCGACTCCGCTTGGGATGGTTTCCTGTGGACGGGACTCTCGCTGCTGTCTTGGTTCCACTTTGAACTGAACTCTCGCGGCTGTGTTGGAGCCACTATGAATTGAACTTTCACAGTATCATGTTAGACCCGCTCGACATCCATTGCTTTCGGTCCCCTAGAGGGGGGTGGGGGGTGCCCACTTCTGAGGTCCTCTCCAAGGTTTCTCATAGTCATCATTGTCACTGGCGTCCCACTGGGTGTGAATTCTCCTTGCCCACTGGGTGTGAGTTTTCCTTGCCCTTAAGTGGGTTCTTCAGAGGATGTCGTAGTCGTAGTGGTTTGTACAGTCTTTTGAGACATTTGTGATTTAGGGCTGTATAAATAAACATTGATTGATTGATTGATTGATTGATCGATTAGAAATGGCTGTTGAGCGATACCTACAAACAGTGCAAACAGACAAGCTGCCCGTTCAAGTTGACCTTTTACAGTAGAAGCTTGCTGAGGGGAGGGGGGGGAAGCTGGGCGATATTGTTGTCCTCCACGTATCCATGGCAACGAGACAGGTCAGTTTTACGACGGGAAATGCGGTCAGACAGAGGGCCGTCATCTTAAGGAGCGACAACGACACACAGCCCAAACTGAAAGTATTACAAATGTAGGCACGGAGGACATAAGGTGGATGGACTTCCTGTGGACTCTTGGAGGAGAAGATTGAGCGCCAGATTGAGAACAGGAGGAGCAAGAGTGTGTATGAGCAAAGGTCACATGACCCTATTGTGTTGTTCATCAGACAGTCATCGGGGGGTAGTGGATGAAAAGATGTCCATGAAGCACCAAGCAAACACATTCTTTGGCTCATTTCAACTCGAATAGCCGCCATCATTTTTGTTGCCAAACAGGAAGTGTGGATTTGCATGTTTTCTTCCAAGCTTTGTCCTGTTTGAATGAGCTTTTTCCAATCATTATCTCCTCCAAGCATGGAAATGCAAAGACGGGAAATATTGTTTTGATCGCAGTTTGTCAGTTTGTTCAGCAGGGTTACGTGAAAGCTGCACGAGCAATTTCCCAGAAACGATGTGGAGGGCTGGCCCGTGTGCCAAGCAAAAACCCAACAAATGTGGGTCAGGATCGGAATAACAAGTGTGGATACAATAATGCACAGTAGCACTATATCTGTTTTTTTGTTTTGTTTTAGTTTCCTTCCAAGACTAAATCACTCGACGTCCATTGCATCGGTCGCCCATTGGGGGTCCCCACATCTGCGGTCCTATCCAAGGTTTCTCATTGTATCCCATTGGGTTGAGTTTTTTCTTACTCTGATGTGGGATATGCCGTGGTGGCTTGTGCAGCCCTTTGAGACACTGGTGATTAAGGGCTATATGAATAAACTTTTATTGATTGACTAAATTGTACAAAATCTCAGGGAATTTATTCGATAAAAAATCATTAGAATCCAATTAATATGTTCAAGAAATAAACACATTAACACAAAACAAATACAAATTATTAAGTGGAACCTAAATTTACGAACCCCTCATTGTACATACTTTTTGATTATTGAACCGCAGAAAGAATAATAATATGCTGTGGTGTATGAACCTTGTTTCCGTGTGTTAACGTTTCATCCAGCCTGAAAACACTTCCATGTGGAAAAGCTGATCGATATCCGGCGCTCAGTGCTCAATCAGTCAGCATAATGCTGCTGTTAACTACTGTGCTACTTGGTGCGCTTTTCAAGTTTTTTCTTTAGCCCTTTCGACCCAACTCTCTCGTTTAAATCACACATTAAGAGTGTTACTAAAACAGCCTTCTTTCATCTCCGTAATATCGCTAAAATTTGTTCCATTTTGTCAACTAGCGACGCTGAGATCATTATTCATGTGTTCGTTACGTCCTGTCTCGATTACTGTAACGTATTATTTTCGCGTCTCCCTATGTCTAGCATTAAAAGATTACAGTTGGTACAAAAAGCGGCTGCTAGACTTTTGACAAGAACAAGAAAAATTTATCATATTGGACCTATACTGGCTCACCTGCACTGGCTTCCTGTGCACTTAAGATGTGACTTTAAGGTTTTACTAATTACGTATAAAATACTACACCGTCTAGCTCCATCCTATCTTGCTGATTGTATTGTACCATATGTCCCGGCAAGAAATCTGCGTTCAAAGGACTCCGGCTTCTTAGTGATTCCCAGAGCCCAAAAAAAGTCTGCGGGCTATAGGGCGTTTTCTATTCGGGCTCCAGTACTCTGGAATGTCCTCCCGATAACAGTTCGAGATGCTACCTCAGTAGAAGCATTTAAGTCTCACCTTAAAACTCATTTGTATACTCTGGCCCATGGGTGTCAAACTCTGGCCCGCGGGCCAAATTTGGCCCACCGTGCAATTTCATTTGGCCCTTGAGGAAATATCAAATTAACATTAGAGCTGGCCCACCCATACTATACAGCGGCAGAGCCGCTGTAAGACTGCATTCGCCGCTAATACTCATACTTGCCAACTCTCCTGATTTTCCAACCATTCTCCCGAATTTCTCCAGATTTCCACCGGACAACAATATTGGGGGCGTGCCTATAAGGCACTGCCTTTATGTATACATAGTTTTTATGTATACATAGATACATCTGTCATCTCTATCTTTTTTTAAAATTTATTTATTTATTTATTTTTTATTTATTTATACTACCATATTGTATATGTACCTTAGGAGGAGCTGCTCCAATTTCGTTGTTCTTTGAACCTGTTCATTGCAATAATGACAATAAAACTCTATTCTATTCTATTCTATTCTTTAGCTTTATCTACAATATGTTGTCACGTCTGCTTTTCCTCCATACAAACAGCGTGCCAGCCAAGTCACATAATATATGCGACATATACACACACTTAAGTGAATGCCAGCATACTTGCTCAACAGCCATACAGGTCAGACTGAGGGTGGCCGTATAAACAACTTTAACAGTTACAAATATGCGCCGCACCGTGAACCCACACCAAACAAAAATGACAAACACATTTTGGGAGAACATCCACACCGTAACACAACATAGACACAACAGAACAAATACCCACAACTCCTTGCAGCAGTAACTATTCCGGGACACTACAATATGCACCGCCAGCTACCACCTAAACCTGCCCCCCACCCCCAAGCCCACCCATCTCGTTATTTTATTTTAAGATTTATTAGCCTGTGGAAAAATTTAATGTTGATAGTTACCCCAGAAGGCTGCAAATAGAAAAGAGGCAATAAATGTTTTATTTAAATATTATTAATTTTACCATTGATGTTTTTTCGATATCTTTTTTTGAAAGTTGATTTTGCACTATTAAGTTAAATAATTATTGCTTGTTCCATATTCAGTGGTAAAGCAAATCAGTGGAGCAAACTAAGCAATAATTAACAATTTATTCATGCGCTTTCTCTTGCTACTTCAAGGCTTGAATGTTTGATTCATTCATTATTGTTATTTTCAAATTTATTATTAGCCTTTGGAAAAAGTTTATTTTGATATTTACCTCAGAATGCTGCAAATAGAAAAGAGTCATTCAATTTTTCTTTAAATTTTATTTGATATACATTGATCTTCTTTTAATTATTATTATTATTATTTGAAACTGGATTTTGCATGTCACTATAAAGTTATAGAAGCCTTGCTTGTTCAATATCCAATGCAAAACTTGTTTGGGTCCCTATTAAAAGGTTAAATCGTTCAACCTTTGCCCAGTTTAAAATTTCGGCCCACTCTGTATTTGAGTTTGACACCCCTGCTCTAGCCTTTAAATAGACTCCTTTTTTAGACCAGTTGATCTGCCGTTTCTTTTCTTTTTCTCCTCTGTCCCACTCTCCCTTGTGGAGGGGGTCCGGTCCGGTGGCCATGGATGAAGTACTGGCTGTCCAGAGTCGGGACCCAGGATGGACCGCCCGTCCAGAGTCGGGACCCAGGATGGACCGCTTGCCTGTGTATCGGCTGGGACATCTCTTTGCTGCTGATCCGCCTCCGTTTGGGATGGTTTCCTGTTGGCTCCGCTATGGACGGGACTCTCGCTACTGTGTTAGATCCACTATGGATTGAACTTTCACAGTATCATGTTAGACCTGCTCGACATCCATAGCTTTCGGTCCTCTAGGGGGGTGGGTGGGGGGGGGGGGGGGGGGGCTGCCCGCATATGCGGTCCTCTCCAAGGTTTCTCATATACATCATTGTCACCGACGTCCCACTGGGTGTGAGTTTTCCTTGCCCTTATGTGGGCTCTACCGAGGGTGTCGTTGTGGTTTGTGCAGCCCTTTGAGACACTACTGATTTAGGGCTATATAAATAATCATTATTGATTGATTGACTCACAACTTTCTGTGGCCCCATGGAGGATTATTTTGCAGTCGCACTCAATAAAAAAAAGGGCAGACTGAGTCACCAAAGCGTGAGATTCCTTGTTTGGGTACTTTATTCTGCGCAATGATACACTGGCAAACGGACTAGTTTGTTACGCCCAATGTTTAGCCATTGGACTAACGAGACGATATAGAGGTAAAACAGGGGCAAATGTTAATTTTTGCAACTTTGTGTGTCCCTTTCAACGCTGTCTTGATTAAGAGTGTGCATTGCAATTCTTTGGACACCCATTGACTATGTGGTTAACTTTAGTTAGTGAACAATGAGTTTATAGGCACTTTACAATGGTCACTTTTATTTCAAATGTGGATCGGGGAAGGCCTTCGCGAAGCTTGGAGGGGGTCGTACACACCAAGGTAACAGGTTCTGTGTCGTTGCAGCACAAGGTTGCATTGTGAGGTCTTTGGGGGGGGAAGCAAGCTTCTGTAGACGCTTCAATGCAAGAGCATGAACCAGACTTTCGGAGTGCCAACTGTTGCTTTGTCATGCCTCTGACAGCCTTATGGTATCAGGGTTACTGCAGGTATCTGAAAATCGAATTTTAAGTTTTTTAATTCCTATAGCTGGAATAAACTTCCTGAAGATAGACTTTCCCCAACTCTGACTACTTTTAAAACTAGACTGAAAACTCTTAGGTTCATCTTAGCTTTCAGCTAAATCTCTTAACTTTTAACGTCCGCACTGTTTTTAATTTTATTGTCTGCATTTTAATTTTGCTTTTATTTTCTTTCATTTCACTTTGTTGTCTGCCTTGTGTATGAAAAGTGCTATACAAATAAAGTTTCCTTGCCTTGCCTTTTATTAATGCAACTTAAAACTAACCTACTGCAGATAATTATCATTTATCTCAATTGACAAGTGTAGACTTTTGACAATGATAGTCTTGAATAGTTGAAAAGTTTACATTAACTGTTACTCTCTCTTGAATTAGCCCATAAGAATTTTTAATCTGAGAATTTATTTTCATCCATTTATTTTTCTGTGAGGGTAGCAGCAGATGCTAGTTGTGGTGGCGACAGCAAAGTTTGCTTTGTTGATCACGCCTAAAAAATTTGGCACCGTTAACTGCTGCCTGTCTTTAATTGCTGACTTGCGATTAGCTAATAGCATGTGTGGAGGGTTGATGGCGCGTTTTGAATGGTTATTATCAAATTATATGGGCGGAATGATGAAACTCCCAATGGCTCTGCCATAAGCTGACTTTTATTTATGTATAATATTTAAAATGCACAAAAAAAATCCATCCATTGTATGTCTTTCATAATGATTTTGAACGATAGGAAAATTCCCAAAAAAAGTACAGTTTCCCTTTAAAAGCAGTGCTGGATACCGAGTTGACAGCTCAGGCTTTTAGTTCAGTAGCTTGCACGCTGCACTTTCATTCGAGGTACCCAGGTTTGCGTGCCGGGCTGAAGCAGGCACTGAACTAAGCGGAATGTAGCTGAGATAGGCGCCAGCGCCCCCCGCAACCCCTAAAGGGAATAAGCGGTAGAAAATGGATGGATGGATGTATGACTTTTTTTTATTGCCTGTTGACATCAAGTGTAATGCTTTCAAAGCCATTCAAGGCCATATTTTTAGATACATGACTTTTAATGTGTTTTAAGGACCCACGGAAAGCCTTGATAAGTTTAATTTCCGTTTCCACGACTATCATCACACTTTTTCTCTTAGACATCACAGAAAATAAGCCAGAAAACTTGAGTTACTCCTTGTGGTTCTCAAAATGGTTGCTTAAAGGCCTACTGAAATGAGATTTTCTTATTTAAACGGGGATAGCAGGTCCATTGTATGTGTCATACTTGATCATTTCGCGATATTGCCATATTTTTGCTGAAAGGATTTAGTAGAGAACATCGACGATAACGTTTGCAACTTTTGGTCGCTATCAAAAAAGCATTGGCTGTACCGGAAGTAGCAGACGATGTGCGCGTGACTTCACTGGTTGTAGACCTCCTCACATAGTTTACAATCACGACCACCAGCAGCTAGAGCGATTCGGACCCAGAAAGCGACAATTTCCCCATTAATTTGAGCTAGGATGAAAAATTTGTGGATGAGGATAGTGAGAGAGAAGGACTAGAAAAAAAAAGGGAAAAAAAGGCGAGGGCAGTGGGAGCGATTCAGATGTTATTAGACACATTTACTAGGATAATTCTGGAAAATCCCTTATCTGCTTATTGTGTTACTAGTGTTTTAGTGAGATTATGTGGTACCTGAAAGTCGGAGGGGTGTGCAGTGTCTCTGAGGGAAGCCACACAACTGCAGGAGGACGCAAGCTCCGCTCATGTCTACGGTAAGAGCCGACTTATTACCACAATTTTCTCACCGAAACCTGCCGGTGACATGTGGTCGGGAACCATGTTCGCTTGACCGCTCTGTTCCAATGGTGTATTGTGTTGCTAAAGGCAGCTGCAATACACCGCTTCCCACCTACATCTTTCTTCTTTGACTCCTCCATTATTAATTGAACAGATTGCAAAAGATTCAGCAACATAGATGTCCAGAATACTGTGTATTTATGCGATTAAAGCAGACTTGGATCGGGCTGTAAAAAAATGTCCGCTACAACCGGTGACGTCAAACACACGCGTCATCATACCGCGATGTTTTCAACAGGATACTTCGCGCAAAATTTAAAATTGCAATTTGGTAAACTAAAAAGGACGTTTTGGCATGTGTTGCAATGTTAAGATTTCATCATTGATATATAAACTATCAGACTGCGTGGTCGGTAGTAGTGGGTTTCAATAGGCCTTTAACTCTACAATTTGTACTTTGTTGGTCCCACTGGCATGTAGCCAGAGACCCCGAAAAGGGAACAGAAGCGATCATTACCGTATACAGCGACACAAAAAGTTGAGGCCTGGTGGCTGTGATAATGAGGCCAATGTCCAAGTCACGTTGCTAAAACAGGTCAAGATGAGACAAGGCAGGCAGAGAGGGTGCTAATCTCATGAGGAAGCAGCGAGAGGGAAATGTCACCATCATTTCTCAACTTGGCTGAGAAGAGGCAGCATGTTCAAAATAAAAGGAAAGCAGACACCAAGTTGTTTGAGCTAGGTGACCTGGATTGTGGGCCAACATGAAGTGGATTCCAAGAACGTGAGAGATATTTTTAAATGTCTTCAATGCCACTCACCATCTCCACTTGCCGTGGGTCAAGGTTGGTGGGTGCCGAGGACGGGACGGCGAACTGGATCTTCCTCCGCTCTTTAGGCTCCACCTCGGTCGACACGGAGGGCTCCATGGTCCTGGATCCTGGGTGCCGAGGATCACTTTGACCTCCCTGGAGGCTCGCTGCTCCTCAACACGTTCCTCTCACTCACTTGGCCGCACTTGTCCCGCCTTTGAGAAGTAGCAGATGGGGCACGCCAAGTCCTCATCCACCAGTTGCTCCAAAAGTCCGCTCTGGTTCGTTACCCCTCACCGTTGGACCCGTGCAGGAGCAGCAGCCTGATCTGATGAGGCTAAAGAGGGAGGGAGGGAGGCGTGTTAAGGGGCGGGTGAGATATTAGCAGAGGAGGCGGAGTCAAAGTACAAAGGGGGAGGAGAGAGTGAGCTCAGGGGGGGGGGGATGTCAGAGAGGATGGACTGGTGTTTTTCTTTAAGCTGAAGTGGATTTGTGATCAGAGAGGAAAAAAATCATAATCTCATCACGTCAGCTGAGCCTCTTTTGGCCTCTCTTTGTGAATGAAGGATTTGTGCTGGGAGGGCTCCACAAAGAGATAAACAAGTGGAGGGAACACGTACACCGAGACGGAACCTACACTACGTCACAGCCTTTGGGAAAGAAGAAGTAGACATAGATTCAAATTGGGGCCACTCTAGTGGCTACAAAAAGGCAGTCAGATATTAAATGACAGATTGTGGACTAGTCCATCACTTCCTGTTTGCTGAGGCAATGCTTCAGTTAGACACATTTTACTATGTTTAGTATATTATTCCATGTTTGATATTAATTGCTTCCAAATATGCAATCTGGATTTAATCCAGATTTTATTTGGTCTGGTGTTACAATTTCAGACATTTTGTTAATCCCAAATGTATTTTGACCCAATCTAAAAAAGTAGCGACTTTTAAAATAGTTAATTTTGGTAATTTTTTTTCCCCCTCACATTTAAAATCAACTGAACAATTTTATACACAAATATGAATACAAAAAATTACGCTAACAATTTATACATATATATTTATAGAATTATTGCCACATATACTATGTATACACATACAGATTGTATATGTATATGTAGTCGATACTCAGTTGTAATACACTTTTCTACCACTTGTGGCAGTAATGACAATATCAAACAAACAGAAAAAAGAGCTCAAGTCATAGAGCAGTTTTTCAAGCGCAAAAATTATGACAAAGTTGTGAAGCTGTATTTTCAATTGCACTTTAATTCTTATGGACAATTATGTTTAGAAACATATTCATTAATTGAGTTTATTTATTTGAGCACAACACAATTGTATGTACATTTATTTTGTCACTTATCCATGAGTTTGTTCTTATGCAATATATTTGGTTTGTACTTAATATTCTATTCAGACTGATGTAAACCCAACGTTTATGTGTAAAATAAATAATAATTTTTGTAATAAACGAATCGCAACTGGACTGTTTAATTTGTCTTATTAGGCTTCATCAGTTCGTGCTCATAGACTTAGATTGGTCAAACCTAGTCCAGCGGGTGGTGCCAAAACCCCAAATGGAATATGAATATTTGGGGTTTTGGTACACTGGACTAGATCTGACCAAACGAAGTCTACAAGCACGAACTGATGAAGCCTACTCGGGTGAGCGGTGGAACGTCTCCTAAGACAAACCAAAGAGTCCAGTTGCGATCCATAGAATGGCCTGAGATGACAATGACCTGGATGAATGAGAACATTCATTAGACACATAAACACATGTGTTCATAATATTTGAAAACATAAACTGTAAGTAGATCAGATATAATTATTGAATATGGTTGAAATCAAGAGTAAGATTACTAATTCACCATTAATATTTGCGGTAAACCCTCATTATCGCTGACCTCGGTAAATTGGTTACCGCAAAGTAATAATTATCCACTATATATAGTTACGGCATAAAAAAGGGTTTACAATCTTTTAGATACTCTTTGTAACATTATGGTAGCCCTCTGGACATTAAATAACACTCTTTAGTCACCTTTAAACTCATTTACTAATCCTATGTGAAGGCTATTTGATTGGTTTGGTGTCGTCTAGAGGCTAATACTGAAGAAGTGTTGCTATTTTTAGTTCATTTTCCCATGTTGTGCTTAAAGATGCTTAATTTAGGCTCAGGGTGTCCATACTTTTTCCACTAATGGCCGCATACAAAAAAATCAAAAAATGGGGGGACCATTTATATTATTTTATTTTCTTAAGAGGACATTTGGATAGTAGTCTGTTTATTTCAATTGTTAGTTTTTCCTTTATTACCTCTTGTGTTATTTATTTTACCCAATATTTGTCCCCACAACCGCACCTTAAGTTGGAGTCTTGTATATAATGACAATAAAGTATATTCTATTCTATTATTACATTAAAAACAGTCAATGTATATACTTAAAGACAATATGTTGGGTCAGCTTTGTATTATAGGTGACAAAGCTTATTTTTTAAAGAATTAACATTTCAGCAAAATTACATCTTGTTGCTCTTTTTACTTCATTTTTTACCGTTAATTCTTTGTTTGTTTTTATTTTTTTGAGCTGTGGGCCATACTTAGGACACCCCTATTTTAGGCCAACGAAACAAACAAAACCCCCAAAAAGTCTGTGATAGAGTGAAGCCCTAACTTTGAAACACACTATGGTGAGGGACGACTGTATATTATATTGAAAATACTATAAATGTTAAGAAGCAGCACTGGTTAAAAGTTTTTAAATAGTTTTACTATAATGTTATATAGTGTTTTCCAAATTTTAATTCCAAGTTTTCCATGCGTGCTCCACGAAGAGTAAATGGAGACATAATAGTGAAACTAATTATTTTATTCGTTATTCTAGTTTCTACAAATGAAACACTGAAGATTATGTTATGCTTATATTTTTCTACTTTAACTTTGAACAGTTACATTTAGTTATTTGTACTGTCAGTCACATTCAATTAATGGAGATGCAATTATAAATGTGTCCCATTGGAAAAGGGGTCAATGTGTCTTTGTGGGAGCGTGTTCCACAGGGAGCCAAGCTGGAGACGCTGGATGTAAAATGTCAACACTTCCACAAAGCCACTACTGTTCCAAAGAGGCAAAGAGCTGTACGTGAAGATGGAAGGTTGACAAAGCAGGCCAACAAACACGAGCGGCTGCTGGAATATTTTGCAGAGTTTAAACTGCTACTTTGGAGGAGGTTCAGCACAGCCAGTGTTGCGTAACTTGGCTGGTTGAGTTTGGCTGCCATTGAGCAGAAACACTTTGTGAGGAATTCATTATAGGCTCAAGTCACAAAGAAGCAGCTATGAACGACATCACCTCGCTGTCTTAATAACGTGCTCCGCACCAAAGATGGTGTCACTTCTTCCCACAAGCGACTTCTGCGGTGTAGGAGCAAGCACATCTGCATCTAAACAAACTAAGAAGTATACAGCTTGCAAATATGTGCAACGCTAAAATAAGGCCCCACTTACACGAAATCAGATTTTCTTCTACTCTTGTGAGTCATGACTATAGTCAGATTGTTTTTGCCAGTTCAAACATTCCAAAGTGCTTCAAATATGATCTTTTTGCATCTGATCTAGACCACTTCAGGAGGTAGTCTTAATCCGAGTGGAATCGGATCTTTTCAAATGTGACTTCAGTCTAAACGTCAAATGTGACTTCAGTCTAAACCAGGGGTAGGGAACCTATGGCTCTAGAGCCAGATGTGGCTCTTTTGATGACTACATATGGCTCTCAGATAATTATATTTATATAGCGCTTTTCTCTAGTGACTCAAAGTGCTTTACAAAGTGACACCCAATATCTAAATTTCATTTAAACCAGTGTGGGTGGCACTGGGGGCAGGTGTGTAAAGTGTCTTGCCCAAGGACACAACGGCAGTGACTGGGATGGCGGAAGCAGGAATCGAACCAGGAACCCTCAGGTTGCTAGCACGGCCACTCTACCAACCGAGCTATGCCGAGTAACCGTGTAATACTCTTCCATATCAGTAGGTGGCAGTCGGTAGCTAATTGCTTTGTAGATGTGGGAAACAGCGGTAGGCAGTGTGGAGGTAAAAAGGTGTCTTATGCTTAAACCAGGGGTAGGGAACCTATGGCTCTAGAGCCAGATGACTGCATCTGGCTCTCAGATAAATCTTAGCTGACATTGCTTAACACGATAACTAATGAACAATTCCGCTGGTAATCACAGTTTCAAAAATAACGTTCAAATTATAAAACATTCTCATGCATTTTAATCCAACCATCCGTTTTCTACCGCACCTGTTCAAGATGCCGCATTAATGGTAAGATGTATTGTATGTATTATTGGTTAACTTTTATAATAACAATGTTGTTAAAAAGAACAAGAGACTTATTATACTCTACAAATGTTGGTCATACTTAAAAATGCACAAATTTAGTTGTATTTAGTGTTGAAAAATGTTATATGGCTCTTACGGAAATACATTGTGAAATATTTGGCTTTCATGGCTCTCTCAGCCAAAAAGGTTCCCGACCCCTGGTCTAAACCATACTTGCCAACCTTGAGACCTCCGATTTCGGGAGGTGAGGGGCGTGGTTAAGAGGTGAGGAGTATATTTACCGCTAGATTCATAGATTCACCAAATCAAGTATTTCATATATATAAGAAATACTTGATTTTCAGTGAATTCTAGCTATCTAGATATATATATATATATATATATAAGAAATACTTGATTTTCAGTGAATTTTAGCTATCTAGATATATATATATATATATAAATAAAATAAATACTTGAATTTCAGTGTTCATTTATTTACACATTTACACACACATAACACTCCTCTACTCATTGTTGAGTTGAGGGTTGAATATTCCATCCTTGTTTTTCTAACCATATGCATGTACACTCGATGGCGGTATTGTCCTGTTTAAGAGTGTCACAACACATTGCTGTTTGGCAGACGAACTGCTTTAGGTAGACGAATTCGGACTGGTGTTGTTGTGTGTTGTTTTACCGCGCTGGGAGGACGATAATGAAACTCCCTAACAATAATCCCACATAAGAAACCAAGAACTAGCCCTCGATCATTCTACAGTTATTACGTCATTGGGCAGACACGCTCTTTGTACACATCACTCAGGTCCGCATTGAGCTGGAGGAGGCGTGGCCTCCAGCTTCGCCTGAATTTCGGGAGAAAATTTGTCCCGGGAGGTTTTCGGGAGAGGCGCTGAATTTCGGGAATCTCCCGGAAAATCCGGGAGGCTTGGCAAGTATTGTCTAAACCCAATGCCACCTGTATGTGACTTTTTCATCAGCTTTGGGTGAACGACGTCCCTCATGTGCGCAGGGAAAGATGCAGCCCACTAGCGGAAGTGGATACTTGTTCGCAACATCCGGTTTCAGTGAGCAAAGTCTATTTTTGACAGCCAAAGTTTCAGTGCATCGCTATAGTAGTCAATAGTGCGCAAATAATAGGCTGTATGTAATATATGAACATATATTTTGATTCTGAAGAAATAGCAATTGTTAAAGGACCGGAATTGACGTTGATCCATGCTGATGTCTGTGTCTCCTCTACCTAACAGCCAAAACAATATTAGAACTCTCCCAAATATATTACAACATATATATCCAGTCATATATAACGGTGTGGCGAGGTTGGGAGAGTGGCCGTGCCAGCAACCTGAGGGTTCCTGTTTCGATCACCAGCTTCTATCAACCTAGTCACGTCAGTTGTGTCCTTGAGCAAGACACTTCACCCTTGCTCCTGATTGGTCGTGGTTAGCGCCTTGCATGGCAGCTCCCGCCATCAGTGTGAATGTGTGTGTGAGTGGGTGAATGTGGAAATAGTGTCAAAGCGCTTTTGAGTACCTTGAAGGTAGAAAAGCGCTATACAAGTATAATCCATTTACCTATTTTCACGTTAAAAAAAAACCCTAATTAAGGTGTGGCGACCTTATCTGAGGTGGGGGCTTTTATTTTATTTTGTAGTAGTAGCGACTTCCTTGTTCATGTACAGAATCCGGTCAACTTCCTTTGTTTTCACTTAATCCAACTGCGCATGCAAGTGACGTCGAAACCTTATTGGGGCCGGTACGCATTCATACTGGAGTCTGATAAAGACCACATTTTACTTGCAGTGTAAACAGTCAGCTGGAAAAAAAAAAATCAGATTTGGGCCACTTTGGCCTGCAGTCTAAATGTAATCTAAATCATCATTATTCAATTATTCAAACGCTGCGAGGAAGAGCCAATTAGCTCAGCATTAAACGGATCTGACATTTTTCCACTATTATGACGTCACCAAACCAGGGTCACGTAGTTTATTTACGCAACTGCACAGAGTACATGTGTTTCTCAATTATGTTCTGTCATGACCACATTTCCAGCAACCTGCCTGAATTGAAATTGACAAGTTAATATTTATTTATTAATATGTACAATGTAATATACATTCCTTATATAATCACCTTAATATTAAATAGATTAATAAAATGAGCTCAGATAACATCTGAAACCACATAGAACAGAATAGACGTTTATTGCCATTTACACAGGACAGGACGTGCGTTTCTTCCTTAGTCAACTTCTACCAAGGCTTATTATTAAGTGTATTAACTTAATGTGTAACATTTAAAGTGGAACTGCACTTTTTTGGATTTTTTCCCTATCATTCGCAATCCTCATAAGACTAAAGCATTCAGGTATTTATTTTTTTATGCATTCTAAATTGTAAATAAAAGCTAGCAAAAGTCAGCGCTATTACACCAATGAAGCAGTCTAAAACACATCCACCCATCAAGGTTTTATATACACCCTTTAATCCATTTCCTACCGCTTGTCCCTCTTGGGGTAGCAAGGGGAATAAGGACACATATCCAACTAGAGATGTCCGATAATGGCTTTTTTGCTGATATCCGATATTCCGATATTGTCCAACTCTTAATTACCAAATCCGATATCAATCGATACCTATATATACAGTCGTGGAATTAACACATTATTATGCCTAATTTTGTTGAGATGCACCTGCTGGATGCATTAAACAATGTAACAAGGTTTTCGAAAATAAATCAACTCAAGGTATGGAAAAAAATGCCATATTTATTATTGAAGTCACAAAGTGCATTATTTTTCTTAACATGCCTCAAAACAGCAGCTTGGAATTTGGGACATGCTCTCCCTGAGAGAGCATGGGGAGGTTGAGGTGGGCGGGGTTAGGGGGGGCGGGATTTTGGGTAGAGGATAGGGGGGTGTATATTGTAGCGTCCCGGAAGTTAGTGCTGCAAAGGCATCTGGGTATTTGTTCTGTTGTGTTTATAAATGATAAATAAATGATAAATGGGTTGTACTTGTATAGCGCTTTTCTACCTTCAAGGTACTCAAAGCGCTTTGACACTACTTCCACATTTACACATTCACACATTGATAGAGGGAGCTGCCATGCAAGGCGCTAACCAGCACCCATCAGGAGCAAGGGTGAAGTGTCTTGCTCAGGACACAACGGACGTGACGAGGTTGGTACTAGGTGGGGATTGAACCAGGGACCCTCGGGTAGCGCACGGCCACTTTCCCACAGCGCCACGCCGTTCCTATGTTGTGTTACGGTGTGGATATTCTCCCGAAATGTGTTTGTCATTCTTGTTTGGTGTGGGTTCACAGTGTGGCGCATATTTGTAACAGTGTTAAAGTTGTTTATACGGCCACCCTCAGTGTGACCTGTATGGCTGTTGACCAAGTATGCGTTGCATTCACTTGTGTGTGTGAAAAGCCGTAGATATTATATAATTGGGGCGGCACGCAAAGGCAGTGTCTTTAAGGTTTATTAGCGCTCTGTACAGCGGCATTTTAAAAAGTCATACATTTTAATTTTTAAAACAGATACCGATCATTTCTGATATCAGATTTTAAAGCATTTATCGGCCGATAATATCAGCAGTCTGATAATATCGGACATCTCTATATCAAACCAATTGAGAAAGTAACAAAGTTGACCAGAGTGCTTTACATAGTAGTCAAAGAGTAATAAAAGTGTTAGGTTTCCCTGAGCAAGAGATGAATCTGCCGACAGCAACACAAACAAGCCTACTCAAGATAAATGTAAAAAACTACTTTTGCTTCATAATTTAATGTTTTGAAGCTTTTTTAAACTTAATTTAGACGCCCTCGGTCCTCCTTTCTGCTTCCAAAGTGTTTTACTTGCATGCCCAAGTCTAGTAAAACTGCTTCAGGGTAAACATGTTGTAAGCCCCACCTAAAAGGCACCCGCACCTCATGCTACAACACTGCCATTAATTTCTAACCGTAAAAAAAAAAAATTAAACGAAAAAGAGAAGCCATCATAAAAACCTTTGAAACACACAAAAACAATGAAAGGATGAAAAAAAAAAATGAATATTGGCATCAAAAACATCCACCAAAAGTGTTGTATTTTTTCAATGTTTGTATTTTTTGTTACCAAAACTTGATTCCGTGCCAATAAAACTTTTTCTACAGTGTCATTTGTTTTTCGATACCATATCTTACAGGCAGTGTTCTGGCTCCATATAGATCAGGGCTGTCCATAGTGTGGCCATTTACAACCTGCAGCTATTTTTTACCGGCCCCCGGCATATTCTAAAAATGCTATTTACATTGTTTTTGATATAAAAACAAAACATAAAGAAGGAAAAAAAAAAGCAAATATGTGAAATGTAATGAAATCAAGTTGCAATGTTGACTCTAATAACAAAGCTGCAGTGCAAGCTGTTTTTTCTTTAAGCTTTAAAAATATTTGTACGAAAATAATAATGAATCAAAATCAATGTTGTTATGAATTGTTGACTTAGCCAAAGCTCCAATTACTTCAAAATTAATATTCCACTTTTAAAAATTATTAGGGGAAAATAGTTTATTTTGTGTTTGTGGGTTAAAAAAAAACTAAGTTTTCTCTGACAAAAAGGGCAAAAAAAAGCCCAAACAAAAACATTTGAAAAAAATTAAAACATATAATTGGACAGATTTTAAGTTGAAGTAGAGACTTAAGTGTTGAAATAAAAAAAAAGTATGACTTATTTTACCACTTTTATGAGTTGGGCTGTTTTGGATCCCCAATCATTTTAGTGTGATTTGTTTTTTTTTTAAACCGTCATTGCCCCAAAAAAATAATAATGTATGAAAATCAATGTCGTTATTAATTATTGGCCTACTAAAGGCTCTAATCACTTCACATCAAATATTCCACTCAAGCATATTTTGTTTTTTTGCCATAAAAAACAGGGTTTTCTTTCACAATAAGGCCATGGACAACAACTAACTTTCAACTTCCATGCATGGAAAGTACAATTGTAAAACAGGTCTTTGAATGCAGCGAATTGACTGCATGGATTACAGCAGCAGAAAATCAGATTTAGTAAAGATGACACAATCTAGGGAGACATTGTGAGTCATCTGTTTTTGTTTACAGTCCTTTTGGACCACATGTTACTGTTAGATCTGAAACCGTGAACTGTGATGGTTTACAATTGATCAATTATAATACATTACACAGACAGACTTTGGAGAAACCATGTAATTCTACTCCTAACCGAACTTGTACTCAGACTGCTATTGGCGCCAGAGAGAACAAAAACCTTTCGTCCCTCTGTAGTCTGGACAGGCTAAAGCACAGGTGTCAAACTCAAGGCCCACGGGCCAGATCTGGCCCTCCACGTGTTTTTGTCACACCGAGGTGAGGGAAGTCTTGTCTTGGTTTTTTCTGTCTTGTGATTTGCATGTTTTATTTTGACAAGCAACTCCTCTTGTTTCAGATCACGGGTCCTTCCTCTTGTGTCACCAATCTGACGTCATCCCTGACCCTTGATTGTTTCCACCTGTTTCCCATTACCCTCATGTCCCATATAAGCTCATGCCTCCCCTGGTTCTGTGCCAGATTGTTTCGAGCTTTCGTGTCAGTGTAGTGTCCAAGTTTATGTTCATGTTCGTGTCTATGCCTTGCCTCTTCCCACGTCTACTCCCTTGGAATAAATAATCCCACGCTGTAATTTTGAATTTAACTTTTTCTCCTCCTGAGAGATACCATTGTAATTTAGCCTTTGTTCAACCGAAGTGGTGAGTTTTGATTTTTTCTAGTTACCTTTTCTTCCTCAAAGTTTTGAGTATTTTTTTTAGTTTACTTTATTAGAGTAGACATTTTTATAGTCATTTTTGTTCTTTCTCCGGTTGGAGCGTTTTATGTTAATTTTTCATAGCAGAATTGACACTAATTATAGTTCGTCTTTTTGTTGGTATTTTCCTCCTTTTTAGGAGTGATTTTCGGTTATTCCCTTTTAGAAAATGTTTCCGCTGACAGTTTTTGTTTATTCAAAGAATGCCTATTACTCTGGCTCTGGATAGTTAAGAGTTTTTCCAAAATAAAAGCTTTACTAAGAACCTCATCTCTGCACCTGGGTCCACTCCTTCATCCAAGCCCGACACTTTATATGGCCTGGAAATATGTCGGTACAATACCTTTTTTTATATTTTCTTTTTTTACTGTCCTATTTTCTTACTGAAGGTATGAGGGTTTTTTTCTCCTAGTTTGACAGGGAAAAAATATAGTGTCTAATATTGCAACATATATATTTTTTTTACTTTTTTGGTCAAAATCCAAATAAATACTTAAATATCTGCTAAACTTATGAATTCCAAGCAAGTTATCCATCAAATTGTACACTATAAAAATGACCAATAGATTTTGCTGTAAATTGTAGGGCGCTTTTTTTTTTTTTACAGCATATTACTACTGTAAGTTGAAAGAAAAACGACCAAAGATTGTTTTTATAGTAAAATTCTGTCAACTGAGCTGTAAGTTTTTTTTTTGGTTTTTTTTACTGTAAAATCCACGGTTGATGACTTTATGGTACCACATTTTATTATAGTAAAAAACTGGCTGCGGAGTTACCAAAATAAAATTAAACAGCGCTACTGTATTTCTATTTATAGTAATATGTTGTAAAAATAATAGTAATAATAAAAAAACACACCATATATTTTACAGAAAGTCTGGCGACTCTGCTGCCAGTTTTTTTCTGTAAAAAAACAGTGGTAAAATCTACAGGTTTTTTTTAACTCTATATGTAAAAGAAAAGGTAAAATATTTCAATTCATAGGCAAATTCATTCATTAATTTACTGTTACAGGGCTGCACAGTGAGACAGAGGTTAGTGCATGTGCCTCACAATAGGAAGGTCCTGAGTAGTCCAGAGTTCAATCCCGGGCTCGGGATCTTTCTGTGTGATTTTGCATGTTCTCCCCGCGACTGCGTGGGTTCCCTCCGGGTACTCTGGCTTCCTCCCACCTCCAAAAGACATGCACCTGCGGATAGGTTGATTGGCAACACTAAATTGGCCCTAGTGTGTGAATGTGAATGTTGTCTGTCTGTCTGTGTTTGTTGGCCCTGTGATGAGGTGGCGACTTGTCCAGGGTATACACTGACTTCCGCCCAAATTCAGCTGAGATAGGCTCCAGCACCATCCGCAACCCCAAAAAGGGACAAGCGGTAGAAAAACGAATGGATGGATTTACTGTTACAAGCGGCCCTCTAACGGCAGCCATGACTGTAGTGTGGCCCTCGACTAAAGAGCTTGACACCACTTGTCCAAAAAGATCCAATAGAATGTGGCCTTCACAATAATCGAGGATTTCAAATGGGGGTACGCGTACCCCTGGGGGTACTTGAAGGTATGCCAAGGGGTACGTGAGATTTTTTTTAAATATTCTAGAAATAGCAACAATTTAAAAATCCTTTAGAAATATATTTATTGAATAATACTTCAACAAAATATGAATGTCGGTTCATAACCTGTAAAAAGAAATGCAAAAATGCAATATTCAGTGTTGACAGCTAGATTTTTTGTGGACATGTTCCATAAATATTGATGTTAAAGATTTCTTTTTTAGTGAAGAAATGATTGGCAACACTAAATTGGCCCTAGTGTGTGAATGTGAGTGTGAATGTTGTCTATCTGTGTTGACCCTGCGATGAGGTGGCGACTTGTC
This sequence comes from Nerophis ophidion, assembly GCF_033978795.1. Taxonomy (NCBI): domain Eukaryota; kingdom Metazoa; phylum Chordata; class Actinopteri; order Syngnathiformes; family Syngnathidae; genus Nerophis; species Nerophis ophidion. The sequence continues at coordinate 15,151,693 of NC_084617.1, forward strand.
CAGGGTGTACACCGCCTTTCGCCTGATTGTAGCTGAGATAGGCACCAGCGCCCTCCGCGATCCCAAAGGGAATAAGCGGTAGGAAATGGATGTTTAGAATTAAGTTCATGAATCCAGGTGGATCTCTATTACAATCCCCAAAGAGGGCACTTTAAGTTGATGATTGCTTCTATGTGTAGAAATCTTTATTTTTTATAATTGAATCACTTGTTTATTTTTCAACAAGTTTTTAGATATTTTTATATCTTTTTCAAAACAGTTCAAGAAAGACAACTACAAATGAGCAATATTTTGCACTGTTATACAATTTAATAAATCAGACATAGTTCAGTATTCTACTTCTTTATCTTTTTTTTTCGACCAAAAATGCTATGCTCTGATTAGACCAGGGGTCACCAATGCGGTGCCCGCGGGCACCAGGTAGCCCGTAAGGACCAGATGAGTAACCCGCTGGCCTGTTCTAAAAATAGCTCAAATAGCAGCACTTACCTGTGAGCTGCCTCTATTTTTCAAATTTCAATTTATTTACTAGCAAGCTGGTCTCGCTTTGCTCAACATTTTTAATTCTAAGAGAGACAAAACTCAAATACAATTTGAAAATCTAAGAAAATATTTTAAAGACTTGGTCTTCACTTTTTTAAATAAATTAATTTATTTTTTGACTTTGCTTCATATAACTCTCAGAAAGACAATTTAAGAGAAAAAATACAACCTTAAAAATGATTTTAGAATTTTTAGACAAATATACCTTTTTATGTTTTAAATTCCTTCCTCTTCTTTCCTGACAATTTAAATCATTGTTAAAGTACATTTCTTTTTTTTTATTGTAAAGAATAATGAATACATTTTAATTTGATTCTTCATTTTAGCTTCTGTTTTTTCGACGACGAATATTTGTGAAATATTTCTTCAAACTTATTATGATTAAAATTCAAAAAAAATATTCTGGAAAATCTAGAAAATCTGTAGAATCAAATTTAAAACTTATTTCAAAGTCTTTTGAATTTCTTTTAAATTTTTTGTTTGGGAAAATCTAGAAGAAATGATTTGTTTTTGTTAGAAATAAAGCTTGGTCCAATTTCTTGTATATTCTAACAACGTGCAGATTGGATTTTAACCTATTTAAAACATGTCATCAAAATTCTAAAATGAATCTTAATCAGGAAAAATTACTAATGATGTTACATGAATTCTTAATTTTTTTCAAAAAGATTCGAATTAGCCAGTTCTTCTCTTCTCCGGTTGAATTTTAAAGAGTCGAAATTGAATATAAACTATGTTACAACATTTTATTTTCATTTTTTTCCGGTTTTCTCCTCTTTTAAACCGTTCAATTAAGTGTTTTTTTTTATCACTTATCCTCTACAAAAAAACCTTCCGTAAAAGGAAAAAAAACGTACGACGGAATTACATACAGAAATACCCATTTTTATATTTTATATATATATATATATATATACTGTAAATTTATTTATTAAAGGTAAATTGAGCAAATTGGCTATTTCTGGCAATTTATTTAAGTGTGTATCAAACTGGTAGCCCTTCGCATTAATCAGTACCCAAGAAGTAGCTCTTGGTTTCAAAAAGGTTGGTGACCCCTGGATTAGGGGGTACTTGAATTTAAAAAATGTTCACAGGGGGTACATCACTTAAAAAAGGTTGGGAACCACTGATGTAAGGTGTACCTTATGAAATTTACAGTCAAATTCAATGTACTTTCGATAAAGTGTTGCAGGAGTCATTGCGGTGAAGGTTGTGCCAGGTGCTGCAATCAGCTGATATCTCCACAGAGCTATGGGGGGGCAAACATGGCAGGAGGTGAAATATTCCATCAAGAGTGAGATAACAAAAAGGCTTTGTGCCAATGAAACAGGTGTCCCTCTGATTCATTGGAGGGGCCACGGGGGGGCTGTCAATCAGCACCTCACTGCACCCTTGACCTCCTCAATAATCCTCTTATATAATACACTACCAAATAATAAACTGGTGCCGCTTGTGTGCTCAGTATCATAACATAACAGATGCCGGTGCACCACCTGCTGTCTCATTGGGGTACTGCAACTACAACTCCATTGAATTACTCAAAACGTCATAAAAATAAATTTGATAATTGAATGTGATTCAATACAATAAAAAGGAACATGAGCACAATATACTAAGTAAACAGTGACATTGTGGTGGCGTACCTGCGTGATATGTCGTCATCACCTTCCTCCTCATCAGCTTGTTCGTGACGTCTGAAAATTAAAAAGTTTTTTTTTCCTCAGTTGGTGTTTGTAAACTGCAAAACAGAACCACAATGGGTGTGTACAATTCAATCCAGGTGACCTAACTGTCAAAAACAAGTGAATTTACTGTCTTGTCTGCTGCTAATTTTAACTTCGATTTACTTGCCGTCGCCATTTTCCTTCACCTTCATGTTTCATTGGTACCTGCCGTCGCCGTTTTTCTTCAACGTCAGGTGATTTTATAGATGCCTTTTCCTCTCTCATACATAATTGTACTGTAAAATTCTCAGATTGATTCAAAATGTTTTAATTTATTTTCATTATTGTTAAAAAAAAAAAAATTGTTAAAGCCCATTCACTCAATTAGAAAGTCGGTGTTTTGATTCACTTCCGTTTTTTTTTTCAATTTCTATTTCAAAATAAAATTAAAAAAAATAGATATATATATATACATATATATAAACAAACCTTTATTTATGAATTTCAACATTTACAAAGTTGAAAATAATAATCAAAGTAAAAACAAAAATAGTACAAAAACTGTAAAAAAAAAAACGGCACCAGGGGGTTGTAAATTCAAGGTAACTAAAAGAGAATGCAATATATATATATATATATATATATATATATATATATATATATATATATATATATATATATTTATATATATATATATAATGTGTATATATATGCGTTTATATGTATGTATATCTGTATAAAATAAACAAAGTGCAAAGCCATAGGCTCATTCAATCTCAGTTAATAACTTGAATATGGAACACAGCATCATCGTTTTCACAGCTTTTTGGTTGTTAGAGGTAGAGAGTGTTTTAATGTAGAGTTCTCAATGTTTTTTGAAGTCACAAAAAAAATGGGTCGGGTATTGAGAAACTTACATTTATGAATATAAAACTTAGCCAATAGTGTAATGAGGTTGCAAAGGTAAAATTTCACTTTCCGGTATTTCTTCTTCGACTGTGCTTTATAAGACATCAACACCTTCCACTCACTGATTGATTGATTGGTTGAAAATTGTATTAGTATATTGCACAGTACAGTACATATTCCGTACAGATGACCACTAAATGGTAACACCCAAATAAGTTTTTCAACTTGTTTAAGTCGGGGTCCACATTAATCAATTCATGGTACAGATTGAACAGAGGGCACTGTTTTATTAGTTGTATCTTATCTTTTGTTTTGTTTTTTCAATGATTTTTCAGAGATAAAAAATGTTGGGGCCTTTTTCTGCTTCTGACTTTTCATTTTACATATATTGTTGAAGTTTTTGAAGGCAACAAAGATCGTCAGTTGCTGACCGATTCGCTAGGGGGCAGCATACTGCTACTGATGGAATAGTTGTAAGAGAGGATTTATGGCTCTTTTAAGGAACCAAATCTTGAGGAGCCATTGCTTCAAAAAGCTGTTCAAAACACCGAATCGTTATCATAGTTAATTTTGTTACTGTTTTTTTTTTCAAATATCAAGGGAAAAAAATCACAAGTACCATTTTTAGATAAAATGTAGATCAGGATAATTTAATTTACACACTTATTACTCTATTGGTGGAAATTATTCTGAAACATTGGCTGTAATTGTATTTTGGTTGTGTTTTCATGAAACTGTGTAGCATTTTAACAATATAAAATCATACACTAATAATAAGTTAAATATAAAATGCATTGATGGATATGAAAATATGCCCCTGCGATGAGGTGGCGACTTGTCCAGGGTGTAGTCTGACTACCACCCGAATGTAGCTGAGATAGGCTCCAGGGACCCCAAAAGGGACAAGCGGTAGGAAATAGATGGACGGATGGAAATGAAAATGACGTGTAGCATTTTAACAATAGAAAAATAATACACTAATAATAGGTAAAAAATAAAATGCATGGATGTATAGTGAAGTGACGTGAATTATATTTATATAGCGCTTTTCTCTAGTGACTCAAAGCGCTTTACATAGTGAAACCCAATATCTAAGTTACATTTGAACCAGTGTGGGTGACACTGGGAGCGGGTAGGTAAAGTGTCTTGCCCAAGGACACAACGGCAGTGATTAGGATGGCGGGAGCGGGAATCAAACCTGGAACCCTCAAGTTGCTGGCACGGCCACTTTACCAACCGAGTTATGCCGCCCAAAATACAAAAAGGATGAATGAAACTACAATAAAAATGAAGAAATAATAAAAATGTGAGAACAAAATTGTACGACCATACCTGTTGTGTGTACGCTTTAACTACTACTCTTTTTAGAATAATGAACCCCAAAAGAGAATCCCAATAAAAATAAATAGATTAAATGAAAAAATACTTCCAATAGTTATTGTTAAAAATATTTCTATACGTAAAAAAATATGCAGTACAGGCCAAAAGTTTGGACACACCTTCTCATTCAATGTGTTCTCTTTATTTTCATGACTATTTACATTGTAGATTATCACTGAAGGCATCAAAACAATGAATGAACACATGTGGACTTAAAAAGGCGAAATAACTGAAGACATGTTTTCTTGTGTAGCATTTGCTTTAAGGACATAATTCTCCACACCTGTTTACTTAACTTTGTCGTCATTATTCACTGTCATTGTTCCGTTGTGCGCAAAACAATGTTATTCTTGTTTAGCATTCATATATGTGTGTGAGTAATTCGGTGCGGCCCCTTTAAGTGACCGTCAGAAGATTTACCCAATTTTGCTATTTTGAGTCACTTTCTGTGAGGAGTCATTCATTCTCGTCTTTGATGGAATAAACGGCGCGCACCTTTTTTGTGTGTCAAAAGATACTTCAAGTTGTCTTGCTTTCACGTTGCAAGCGCAACAATATTCTAGTTTTTTCAAAATAACCATCCTTTGCTCTTTGGCATTCTCTCTATGAGCTTTAAGCAAATCTGTGAAGTGAAAACCCTTTCAGGTGACTACCTCTTGAAGCTCATGGAGAGAATGCCAAAAGTGTGCGAAAAAGTAATCGGAGTATAAAACATGTTTTCAGTTATGTCACCTTTTTTTTTTTGTTAAGTACATAACTCCACATGTGTTCATTTATAGTTTCGATGCCTTCAGTGACAATCTACAATAGTCATGAAATTAAAGAAAACTCATTGAATGAGAAGGTGTGTCCAAACTTTGGGCCTGGACTGTGTATACAGTGGGGCAAAAAAGTATTTAGTTAGCCACCGATTGTGCAAGTTCTCCCACTTAAAATGATGACCGAGGTCTGTCATTTTCATCATAGGTACACTTCAACTGTGAGAGACAGAATGTGAAAACAAATCCAGGAATTCACATTGTAGGAATTTTAAAGAATTTATTTGTAAATTATGTTGGAAAATAAGTATTTGGTCAACCATTCAAAGCTCTCACTGATGGAAGGAGGTTTTGGCTCAAAATCTCACGATACATGGCCCCATTCATTCTTTCTTTAACACGGATCAATCGTTCTGTCCCCTTAGCAGAAAAACAGCCCCAAAGCATGATGTTTCCACCCCCATACTTCACAGTAGGTGTGGTGTTTTTGGGATGCAACTCAGTATTCTTCTTCCTCCAAACACGACGAGTTGAGTTTATACCAAAAAGTTCTATTTTGGTTTCATCTGACATTCTCCCAATCCTCTGCTGTATCATCCATGTATCCATTTTGGTAAAAACTCAACTCGTCGTGTTTGGAGGAAGAAGAATACTGAGTTGCATCCCAAGAACACTCGTCGCGTTCTCGGTCTGAATCGCTCTCGCTGCTGGTGGCCATGATTATAAACAATGTGAGGAGCTCCACAACCCGTGATGTCACGCGCACATCGTCTGCTACTTCCGGTACAGGCAAGGCTTTTTTATTAGCGACCAAAAGTTGCAAACTTTATCGTCGATGTTCTCTACTAAATCCTTTCAGCAAAAATATGGCAATATCGCGAAATGATCAAGTATGACACGTAGAATGGACCTGCTATCCCCGTTTAAAGGGGAACATCATCACCAAACCTATGTAAGCGTCAATATATACCTTGATGTTGCAGAAAAAAGACCACGTTTTTTTAACCGATTTCCGAACTCTAAAAGGGTGAATTTGGTGATTTAAACGCCTTTCAATTGTTCGCCTGTCAGAGCGATGACCTTTCACCCGTGACGTCACATCGTGAAGCGACCCGCCATTTTCTCAAACACATTACACACACCAAGTCAAATCAGCTCTGTTATTTTCCGTTTTTTCGACTGTTTTACGGTACCTTGGAGACATCATGTCTCGTCGGTGTGTTGTCGGAGGGTGCAACAAAACGAACAGAGACGGATTTGATTCAAGTTGCAACAGTGGCCAAAAGATGCGAAAGTCCCTCGTTTGTTCTGCATACTTTACTGACGACAGCTATGCTACGACAGAGGCACAGAGATGGCAAGAATGTGTGGATATCCTGCGACACTCCAAGCAGATGCATTTCCAACGATAAAGTCAACGAAATCACAAAGGTGAGTTTTGTTGATGTTATTGACTTATGTGCCGTGTGCTATCATATGTGCTATCAGACATATTTGGTCACGGCATGACTGCAAGCTAATCGATGCTAACATGCTATATAGGCTAGCTGTATTTACATATTGCATCATTATGCCTCATTTGTAGCTATATTTGCATCCAGCCTTTCCCTCCACCCACATTTAATGCCAAACAAACACATACCAATCGTTGGTTAGAAGGCGATCGCCGAATTGGTCCACGCTTCCTCCCGTGCCGCTGTCTGTCGTGATATGGCTCAAAAGCTTCTGTTTCTCCGTTTTCGGTTCCTGCCTCCACACTCCAACCATCCGTTTCAATACATGCGTAATCTGTTAAATCGCTCACGGCGCTGAAATCCGAGTCTGAATCCGAGCTACTATGCTATACCTTTCTGTACTATCCGCCATGTTTGTTTTTGGTGGCTTCACGCAGTGACGTCACAGGACAAAGGACGGGTGGATATAGCGATGGTGTAAATCAGGCACTTTGAAGCCGTTTTTTGGGATATTGCGTGATGGGTAAAATTTTGAGAAAAACTTAGAAAAATAAAATAAGCCACTGGGAACTGATTTTTATTGGTTTCATCCATCCATCCATCTTCTTCCGCTTATCCGAGGTTGGGTCGCGGGGGCAACAGCCTAAGCAGGGAAACCCAGATTTCCCTCTCCCCAGCCACTTCGTCTAGCTCTTCCCGGGGGATCCCGAGGCGTTCCCAGGCCAGCCGGGAGACATAGTCTTCCCAACGTATCCTGGGTCTTCCCCGTGGCCTCCTACCGGTTGGACATGCCCTAAACACCTCCCTAGGGAGGCGTTCGGGTGGCATCCTGACCAAATGCCCGAACCAACTCATCTGGCTCCTCTCGATTTGAAGGAGCAGCGGCTTTACTTTGATCTCCCCCCGGATGGCAGAGCTTCTCACCCTATCTCTAAGGGAGAGCCCCACCGCACGGCGGAGGAAACTCATTTCAGCCGCTTGTACCTGTGATCTTATCCTTTCGGTCATGACCCAAAGCTCATGACCATAGGTGAGGATGGGAACGTAGATCGACCGGTAAATTGAGAGCTTTGCCTTCCGGCTCAGCTCCTTCTTCACCACAACGGATCGGTACAACGTCCGCATTACTGAAGACGCCGCACCGATCCGCCTGTTGATCTCACGATCCACTCTTCCCTCACCTGTGAACAAGACTCCTAGGTACTTGAACTCCTCCACTTGGGGCAGGGTTTCCTCCCCAACCCGGAGATGGCATTCCACCCTCTTCCGGGCGAGAACCATGGACTCGGACTTGGAGGTGCTGATTCTCATTCCGGTTGCATCACTCTCGGCTGCAAACCGATCCAGTGAGAGCTGAAGATCCTGGTCAGATGAAGCCATCAGGACCACATCATCTGCTTTTTGCAGATGATGTGGTCCTGATGGCTTAATAAGAAAATCTCATTTCAGTAGGCCTTTAAGCAATGTCAGCTCAGATTTATCCAAGAGTCATCAAAAGAGCCACATCTGGCTCACGAGCCATAGGTTATGAATGTGAGTGTGAATGTTGTCTGTCTATCTGAGTTGGCCCTGCGATGAGGTGACGACTTGTCCAGGTTGTACCCTGCCTTCCGCCCGAATGCAGCTGAGATAGGCTCCAGCACCCCCCGCGACCCCGAAAGGGACAAGCGGTAAAAAATAGATGGATGGATGTGCGCATGTTCAGAGTGGGGTGGCCGCGATGTAGCAGGTGGGAGACATGGCGGACGTGGCAGTGGGGCAGTGATTTAATTAGGACCCTCTACCCCCTCCGGCCCTTCACTCATGGCATCAATAATGCATGGCCCTTGTTTTCACTGCCATAATTAATCCTCTTTTACTGTAATTAAAAGCCAAAAAAAAATCCCACAAGATGCTTGGGCTTGGCCCGGCGCGGGCCCACTTGGCGCAGGAACTGATGGAAAAAGTCCTGCATACCCCGTAGACCGACCGACGGACAGACAGACACGGCGGAGGTGGACTTCAACCGGCGAGCCGCAATTCATCTTGAAAGCGGCGCTTGAAAGCCTCGCGTGCTGTCACCTGATAGCAGGTGGGTGCATGAGTGCGGAAACACTAAAGTACACATCGTCGTCATCACTGATGTTTGTCTCTGTTGCAGAAAAGCCAAACGAGCGAGCAGGTTGAGAGGGAAGAGGTGGAGCTTACTGATGCTGCAATTAAGGACCTCGCTGTCTGGGCAAGCTAACAAGAATGAATATTTCAGTCCGCGCATCTCCATGTGTGGTGGGGGCCTGGCACACCTACACACACACAAACACACGCACACAAACACATTCTTGTATTTGTTACCTTCTTGAGACCTCTGAAAAATGCCTACCTCTTTAGTACCACCCTTTTATAGATATATAAAGATTTGTATTTACAACATTAATAATATATACAAATGAGTTAGAATTTCACAGGAAAAAGGTCTCAATTTCACAAGAAAAACTTGGAATTTAAGCAGCGTTATAATAAATGTCGTCATTTTACTCCACGCAAGTCAACGTTTTACAAGAAAAACTGAACACGTGTGCAATATTATGTTCAAGGTTGGAATTTTACTTAATAACAGTCGCAATTTTACAAGAAAAGCTTTAAAATATTTGCAATTTTATGACAAGAGTCGTAATTTTACGCGACAAAAGTCACAATTTTATGAGAAAACGTTAACATTTTGGCAATATTATGATAATAATTGGAATTTCACTTGGCAAAAAATATTATTTTACAACAACAACAAAATTGGCAATATTGCGATAAAAGTCATCGTTTTATACGGCAAATGTTACCATTTGGCATTAAAAAGTACTGATTTTACATAAAGTGATAATTTTTACGAGAAAATATTGCAATATTACAGAAACAGAAAGAATATGAGAAATTGTTCCCAATTTTTTAAGAAAAAAGTTCACACATTGCGAGAGAGACTATCCATCCATCCATTTTCTACCGCTTATTCCCTTTTGGGGGTGCTGGCGCCTATCTCAGCTACAATCGGGCAGAAGGCAGGGTACACCCTGGACACGTTGCCACCTCATCACAGGGCCAACACAGATAGACAGACAACATTCACACTCACATTCACACACTAGGGCCAATTTAGTGTTGCCAATCAACCTATCCCCAGGTGCATGTCTCTGGAGGTGGGAGGAAGCTGGAGTACCCGGAGGGAACCCACGCATTCACGGGGAGAACATGCAAACTCCACACAGAAAGATCCTGAGCCTGGGATTGAACCCAGGACTGCAGGATCTTCGTATTGTGAGCGCAGACGCACTAACCCCTCTGCCACCGTGAAGCCCGAGAAAGACTACTTTAAGTTAATTTTTTTTGTTGTTGAATTTTTTGTTTGTAATTGTTTTTTAATCTTCATTACTTCAAGTTATTACAGTATGTCTATATCAGTGGTTCTTAACCTGGGTTCGATCGAACCCTAGGGGTTCGGTGAGTCAGCCTCAGGGGTTCAGCGGAGGTAAAAACACACCCGACTCATCGTGTAAATACAAACTTCTCTCTATCAGCTGACTGATTTGCAGGTGTGTAATTTGTTGTGAGTTTATGCACTGTGTTGGTTTTGTTTTTTGAACAAGGTGATGTTCATGCACGGTTCATTTTGTGCACCAGTAAAAAGAATCATGGTAATACTTTAGTATGGGGAACATATTCACCATTAATTAGTTGCTTCTTATCATGCAAATTAGTAACATATTGGTTCTTAACTAGTCATTATTAAATCCTTATTAATTCCTTACTGGGCATGGCCTTATAATAACCTTAACCCTCTAACCCTGACCCTAACCAAATAACTCTAAATTAAGTCTTTATTACTTAGAATATGTTCCCCTTGTGTCCAAATAACTCTAAATTAAGTCTTTGTTACTTAGAATATGTTCTCCTTGTGTCCAAATAACTCTAAATTAAGTCTTTGTTACTTAGAATATGTTCCCCATCCTAAAGTGTTACCAAAAACATACTACTTTGTCTTGAATTTGAAAAAAAACAACATTTTATTTTTCACTAAAGAAGGGTTTGGTGAATGCGTGTATTAGAGATGTGTGGTTTGTGGTCTCATCCGCGGAGTCCGCGGGTAAACCGCGGGTCGGGCGATTGACATCACGAAAAAATAGATTTTAATTAGATTCGGGCGGGTGGCGGTTGAACCATCCAGGGACATTTGATATACATGGTTCTGGGATCGGTATCCTTTGCCATTCAAAGAGCCACTTAAGACCCGTATCATAAAGTGAAGAAGTCATTAGGAGACGCTATTATTCTCTTGAATGACTGCCGGTAGTCACCCAGATATTAAATATTAGGGCGTGCTATGAAGCCATTGGCTTTGTCGCCTTCTACATCATACATGATATGCTTGTCAGTCCAGCATCATGTTGTGTGTGGCTTCCGCGGCAACACGCACATGACTGCAAGGCATACTGGGTGACACAGAGTACACTAATGGTTGTGATATAAACAATTTTAACACTCTTGGTAATATGCGCCACGCTGTGAGGCCACACCAATTAAGAACGACAAACACATTTCGGGAGAACATCCTCACAGTAACACAACATAAACGGAACACAACAAATACCCACAATCCTTTGTATTCATGACACTTCCTGACTATTTTATACACCCCAAAAATCCCTCCTTTTCGAGACCACCCTCATTTTGATAAGATTACACCACCAGGGGTGCAAATGAGACGTTCTCTATTAGATGCAATGGTTTTCTGTATGACTTGTCCAGGGTGTACCCCGCCTTCTGCCCGAATGCAGCTGAGGTAGGCTCTAGCACCCCCCGCGATCCCAAAAGGGACAAGCGGTAAGAAGTGGATGGATAGATTTTCTGTATTGGGACCATGATTTATGTCCTAACTTGTTCACCGGTCCTCATATGGAAGGTACTTTTCCTTGTTGATGTCTCAAGAAGGGTAGGAATACAAGAACACACACACGCAGACAGACAGACACGCACACACACACACACACACACACACACACACACTTGCACGTTGACAGATCTTACCAAAGCTGCCAGAATCATTCACCTCCCAAACACAGATGCCACGATTATCACATCAGCCTGGCTGTGCAAAGCATGCCAATTGTTAGACGCGGTGTACTCGGGCGACAGTTAGAGTTTGAGTTTGAGTTTATTTCGAACATGCAAGCACAGTGAAAGTGGAGAGTGAACATGCCCGTGTTGAAATAGCGCAGGTTTTTCTCGTGTACCGTATTTTTTCTGGACCATATTGCGGCGCACCGGATTAAAAGGCGCACTGCCCATGAGTGGGTCTAGTCAGGTCTTTTTTCATACAAAAGGCGCACCGGATTATAAGACACGTTAAAAGGGTCATATTATGATTTTTTCTCAATTTAAAACACTATCTTGTGGTCCACATTAACATGTAATTAAAATAAAGTACCAATGATTGTCACACACTCGAGGTGTGGTGAAATTTGTCCTCTGCATTTGACCCATCCCCTTGTTCCTCCCCCTGGGAGGTGAGGGGAGGAGTGAGCAGCAGCGGTGGCCGCGCCCGTGAATGGTGGTTATTTGGTGAAAGTCTTGCATAGATTATGTTTTACTGACCATGTTCAAGTAGCTTTCTGAGCGTCTCTTCGGGATGCGTTGTTTTGTGGGCGTTCTTATTTACGTGGCTCACCTTCGGCAGTGTCTTCGCCCCGTCATCTTTGTTGTAGCATGCAAGGACGGCAGTGGAAGAAGTGTAAAAATATGGAGCTAACTGTTTTAATGACATTTATGTGAGACTTGTGTGGCATAGCCATGCCGGATTTGTTCTTTCAGGGATGCGTCAGACAAGAACACAGCGTAAGGTAAGAAATAAGTATTTATTAAACTAATAAAACAGGCTAAAACAAAAATACTGGTGCTAGGCAAAAAAGGCAAACAAATGGCGCTAGCATGGGATCCAGGGAAATAAACAAACACACACTAACACTTTGCACAAAGGCACGAAAAGGGAAAAAAAAAACAATTAGCATGAGAGCTAGGAATAAACAAAAACGCAGGCCGAGAGCTTGCGAGTACAAACATGGAAAGCAAGCCGTCATCTTTTGCGTGAAAGCAAATTAGGAACCGAGGCAGAAGAACGAAAAGGGGCAGGCTTAAATAAGGCAGTAATCAGTAGAAACAGGTGTGCATAGAAATAACTAGTAAGCTACCATGGTGACAGAACAAAACAAGAACTAAGGGCGTCAAACAACAGAGTGTGATACCAAAATGGAACAAAAACAAGAATATGGAATGATCGGGGCATAAGAATTCAGACTTTACTTAAATCAAGAACGGAGCAGCATCTTGTCATCCGTGGCTTACGAGTGCAACATCAACGCCGGAGATGTGTCCTGTGAAAAACCCTCTAATAACTAAAGTTCCGTGGGTGAATTATGTAAACCCACTACAGTTTTTAGCGCTTTGATAGCTAGTCTACTGACGGATATAAGTAAGAACTAGAGATGTCCGATAACATCAGCCGATAAATGCTTTAAAAGATGTAATACCGGAAATTATCGTATCAGTTTCAAAAAGTAAAATTTATGACTTTTTAAAACGCCGCTGTACGGAGTGGTACATGGACGTAGGGAGAAGTACAGAGCATCAATAAACTTTAAAGACACTGCCTTTGCGTGCCGGCGCAATCACATAATAGCTACGACTTTTCACACACACAAGTGACTGCAACGCATACTTGGTCAACAGCCATACAGGTCACACTGAGGGTGGCCGTATAAACAACATTAACACTGTTACAAATATGCGTCACACTATGAACCCACACCAAACGACAATGACAAACACATTTCGGGAGAACATCCGCACTGTAACACAACAGAAACACAACAGAACAAATACGCAGAATCAGTTGCAGCACTACCTCTTCCGGAACGCTACAATATACACCCCCCGCCCCCAGCTACCCCCTATACCCACTACCCCATCCCCGCCCACCTCAACCTCCTCATGCTCTCTCAGGGAGAGCATGCCCCAAATTTCAAGCTGCTGTTTTGAGGCATGTTAAAAAAAATTAGGCACTTTGTGACTTCAATAATAAATATGGCAGTGACATGTTGGCATTTTTTTCCATAACTTGAGTTGATTTATTTTGGAAAACCTTGTTACATTGTTTAATGCATCCAGCGGGGCATCAACAAAAAAATTAGGCATAATAATGTGTTAATTCCACGACTGTATGTATAGGTTGATATCGGAATCGGTAATTAAGAGTTGGACAATATCAGATATCGGCAAAAAAGCCATTATCGGACATCTCTAGTAAGAACTTTACAGTACTTTATTTTAGAAATGGCAACAGCGGAGAGTGAATGCCACATGAGAAGGTAGAAAAAAAGAAGAAGCTTATGACTACGGCGTCGCCATGGGCTACAAATGCGGATGCGCGCACATTTTCAGGAGTTATGCAGATCCCAAATACACATCAGCAGGTACCAGAAGGTAATAAAAGTTGGTTTTTCATAATATAGCGAAACAAAATGCTGCTAATAGGTGCCATTTTGCGGTCCTTATACACACCCCATAATAATACTCGTATGGTTAATGCGCCGACAATCCATCTTCATAGCTTAGCGAAGTCGTACTAACATTTTTTTTTTTTTCTAAATTTGGGGAAGCACGGCGAAACAGGGGTTAGTGCACAATACGAATGTCCTGAGTAGTCCTCAGTTCAATCCCGGGTTCGGGATCTTTCTGTGTTGAGTTTGCATGTTCTCCCCGTGACTGCGTGGGTTCCCTCCGGATACTCCGGCTTCCTCCCACCTCCAAAAACATGAACCTGGGGATAGTTTGATTGGCAACGATAAATTAGCCCTAGTGTGCGAATGTTGTCTGTCTATCTTTGTTGGCCCTGTGAAGAGGTGGAGACTTGTCCAGGGTGTACCACACCTTCCGCCCGAATGCAGCTGAGATAGGCTCCAGCGCCCCCCGCGACCCAAAAAGGGACAAGCGGTAGAAATTGGATGATATTTTTACTGTGCTGCGGGCTGCAAATGGCCACCGGGCCATTGATGTAAAGATGAGTTGAATGGCTTCTTTAGGCCGGAATATACTCTGGCGCAAGAGTCAAGTCAAGTCAAGTGAATGCATATTCTAACACACAAATAGTTTTTTTTTGCTTTTGTTTGTGTGTACGCGCTCCCTGCCCATATGTCAGCGTTTCTCAAAGTGTGGGGCGGGCCCCACCTGTGGGGAGTAGAGACATGACAGGTGGGGCGCGAGGAACGGGAGGGAATTGCACTTAAAAAAATGTTTTTATTATTATATTCTTGCGGCGGCAATGACTAAGAAGAACGCGGAGTTGGAATATAATTACAACACTTTATGTACATATTTATATACATATTTATATCATATATACATATTTATATAATATGTAACTACAAGCTCCATTCACAGACAGAGTCCCAATGCTTTTATGAGCGGTCAAGCGAGTCAAAAGCCCAATTTTTTTTTTTTTTTTTTTTTTTTGTGGCGGCCGTAATTCTTTCGTGGCGAGCCGCCACAAATAAATGAATGTGTGGGAAAACCTGACTTAAATGTTACTTGATGTTCAATAAATTTGAACATGTTAAGCTTGGCATTAGCATTCTTTTGTGGCGATGGGGGCAGGTGGGGCTTGAAAACTCCCCCTTGTCCAAAGTGGGGGATGACAAAAAAAGTTTTAGAACCACTGCCATACGTCTTGACGAGACCGGGTGAGTGACCGCCGTAAACACCCATGATTTTATCCGGGCCAGTAAAATACTTTTACTACACAAACTTAGTCTTTGTAAAAAAAAGTTAAACCGTATTAACACAAATGTTTTCTGTTAATGGTAATGCTAATGGTAATGTCAGGCTTGTCCCTGACAGTTTGGTCTATGTCTTAGTTTTTCCTCTGCATTTGTCTTTGTTTCCTGTCTTTATTTCCTGTCAGCGCTTCTTATTTTGTCTGTTTCCTGTTTTTCTCCCTGGGCGCTGTTTCCCCTAAGCTGCGGCTGATTGGCACTTGGCCACACCTGGTGTCAATCAGCCCACTCCTATTTGTACCTGCTTTGTCCTCCAGTCAGTGCTGGATTATTGTCACCACTACCTGTCTTGTCGCTTGTAGCTTTGTCTACTTCTGTTCACTCTGCTCATGCCATAGTTCCGCCGTGTCACAGTAAGTGTTTTTGTTCTTAGCCAAGTTTGTTATCCGCCTCGTGCGCGCATTTTGTTGGTACCCTTTTGGTTTGTTCCTGTTTTAGTGCCTTTTGGTTTGTTCCTGTTTTAGTGTTTAATTAAATCATGTTTTCTTACGCAATGCCTGCCTCCTACTCTGCATCTTGGGGTTCGTCACCAACAAACTCTGACAGGTAACTTAGCCAATGGTGTTCTTGTTATATTTTTTGCTTTGAAAAATATAACTGTGAGCCAGGTGCAAACCGCACCTTTAGTAACAGGGTTAAAAAAAATAAAAATGTATTTGCCACAAAGTATATCGAGTCATACCTCATATGAGAGGCCAAGAAGAAGACTTTCCAGACCTGTCAATATTTTATTAAAATACCCTTATATGATGGCACAATGACCCAAAAAGCCATTTTTTAACTTTAAATCTGTGGGGAGGAACCCAGTCTGGTAATTGTTCATGCACATCTTAACATTATCAACTGATTGTGGTCATTTTTTTTCTAGCACGAGGAAAAACTTGTATTTTACGAGTGTATGCAGATATGTTGTAGCAAGCGTGCCATCTCTATTGTGGGCGTAAGTGCAAGCCTGCCTGGCCGCGCGCCAGGAAGCGACACAGCTGGCAGAGCAAGGAGGGTAAGGGGCTAAGGCGGGGGTTCACGTGCCACCTAAATTTAATCCGCCTTTACTTTTCTCACCTCGACCCGCCCGTCGCCGCTTTTTTTTTGTCGCGCGTGTACCGAATGTAGCCCTTCCTCCCCGAGCCATCCTCTGGCCAGACCCCCACCTCTCCTCAGACGTCCTCTGCCCCATCTCCACTTGATTTATCGCTCTAAAATACCACTGCACTAATTAGTCAAGTAATTAATTAATAGGCATTTGCATTTGTGCATATGCAATTAAGAGAGGGCTGGAGAAAGGAGAGTGCAGATGGGGCCCAGGACGCTTGTGTGTGTGTGTGTGTGTGTGTGTGTGTGTGTGTGTGTGTGTGTGTGTGTGTGTGTGTGTGTGTGTGTGTGTGTGTGTGTGTGTGTGTGTGTGTGTGTGTGTGTGTCTCGGATCCAGAAAGACAAGAGAAGTGCAGGTCGTCACCTCACATGTCTGAGAGAGGGAAAGATGGCGGATAGGGAGGGGGGGACGGGTGTTGTTGACAAAAGTAAAAAGAAGGTGTGGCTTACTGACTTTGAGTGTCTCCTGGATGCCATTTAGACAGTGGAGAGAAGCATTTCACAAAGGGGAAGAGTTTTTTCATTAGATGCGCTCCATGTAGCGAAAGCAACAGCAGGTGCCCCCCCTGACGTCGCCGACCCCCCCACTCGTGACTAATCTGCGTAGAAAAAGAATGCAAAGTCATTTAGGAAATCTTCATTCCAAATTGCGGGGAATTCGGGTGAATGCTGAGACCCAAATTGGCAAAGAAAGAAACAAATAAAGGACGATAATGCTGGTAAAGGCATCCCAATGTTAGAGGAATACCGGTTTTCCGTTTTTTCCATTTTGATTTTGGAAGGTGTTCTACAAAGAAACTTGGACTGTATATAAGCCACACCCACTATCTTTTAAAGGAAATATATAGTTTTCCATATAATAGCTGCAGATATATACGTCGTGAAGTGAGTTAGTTACACAGAAAAATTCTGTAAATGTTTATTTACATACCTAAATTGTTTCCAGTCGGTGCCTGTGACATGGCAGTAAAACGGCTGATCAAACAAAACAGAAGTCACTGTCATGGACCCACTAGCTGCGGAAGCCAGCTCTCCATTCAGCTACACTGTCACACGGCGGTGAGGGAAGTCTTGTCTTGGTTTTTTCTGTCTTGTGATTTGCATATTTTATTTTGAAAAGCAACTCCTCTTGTTTCAGATCACGGGCCCTTCCTTTTGTGTCACCAGTCTGACGTCATCCCTGAGCCTTGATTGTTTCCACCTGTTTCCCATTACCTTCATGTTCTATTTAAACTCATGCCTCCCCTTGTGCTGTGCCAGATCGTCTCGAGCTTTTGTGTCAATCTAGCGTCCATCTTCCATGTCCATGTTTGTATCCATGCCTTGCTTCTTCCCACATTTACTTCCTTGGAACAAGAATTCTCTTGGTGTAATTTTGAATTGTACTTGTTTCCTCCTTTGAGCAACCTTCGTTATTCTAGCCTTCGTCCAACCTATTTGGTGAGTTTTTGTAATTTTTCTAAATTCCTTTTCTTTCTCTAAGATTGAGTGATTTTTTGTTTATCTTTATTGAGTATAAAGTTGTAGCCCTTTTTGTTCTTCCTCCTCTTGGAGCGCTTTGTGTTATTTTTTATAGTAGATAGGACTTTAATGATAAAATGTCCTTTTGTTAGTTTTTTCCTCCTATTTTTTGGAGTGATTTTTGGTTTATCTATTTCCGGTATTATTTCCAAGGACTTCTTTGTTAATCATTAAGTGCGTAATACTCTGGCTCCGGAGGTTTAAAAAGTGGTTTCAAAATAAAAGCTTTATTAGAACCTCATCTCTGCATCTGAGTCCACTCCTTATTCCAAGTCCTGACATACAGACGTGAGGATCTGTCCCTTCATTTCCGATTGTGTTTCCTTGCTTGATGTTTATTTCCTGTCAGCGCTCTTATTTTTGTTGCATTTCCTGCATGTCTCCCTGAGCGCTGGTTTCCCTCACCCGTCCCTGATTGGCAGCCCGGCACACCTGCTTGCAGTTGCCAATCAGGCTGCTATTTATGCCTGCTTCACCTGTTCCTCAGTTCTTAAGGATTGATTATGTTTGAGAACCTTTGTATTAGGGCTGGGCGATATATCGATATACTCGTCTACTTGTCTCTGTGCGATATAGAAAATGAGTATATCGTGATATTCGAGTTTACGTTCTCACTCAGTTGCTTTGAGCTGCATGCCTTTCCCAATCTTTCTTGTCTCTCCTTCTCACAGAGACTTAAACCCAGCGCATCTTTTTACATACATCACTCGTGCAATGATGCTAAAAGTGAGGTGCGGGTGGTAATAAGAGAGAGAGAAGGTGCGAATCTGGTAACAATCGGAGGAAGAATTAATTACCAAGAAAAACAGCACGGGATCCATCGTCCGGCGTATATTTGGCTTCTAGCAGGAATTTGTTCAACATTTATACGGCAAAAGCGTTGCTACAAAAAGTAGCATTACTGCTAATTTGTAGCATCATTTGAAAAGTCACCCGCTAGAGAATGAAGAGTGCTTGAAACTCCGCATGTCAACATCTCCGTTCGATGTCACACCAACGGAATGCCGAAACAACTATTTCCAGATCAGCACCGTATGAAAAAAAAAAAGTCAACAACAGAAGGAGATAACGTCTACAGGAACCTATTATGCAGCTCATTTTTATTTGACATTTATTGAAATATCTTGTGTGACATCATGCACACAAGTGCACTTTATTTATTTTTAACTATTGTAGTGGCGTTCTGTACAAAAAGTGCACTTTAATTTAGTGTTGTTTTAATGTCATCTTGGTGACATCATGCACAAAAGTGCACTTATAGCTTGTTTTGAAATGACATGAATGTTTGTGCCACTGCTTAATTACTGTTCAATAAGTACAGTTTTGGTAAATTGACTTAGTTGTGATTTCCGTCTCTGCATGAAAGTTTAAAAATAGCATATAATAGTGCAGTATGAACAAGAATGTTTTGATGTAGACACATAGAATCATCATACTGCTGTGATTATATGCATCAAGTGTTCATTCAAGGCTAAGGCAAAAAATCGAGATATATATCGTGTATCGTGACATGGCCTAAAAATATCGAGATATTAATAAAAAAGCCATATCGCCCAGCCTTACTTTGGATGTATGCATGACTGCTTCTCCTCTGTTGAATTATATTAGTGAAGTGAAGTGAAGTGAATTATATTTATATAGCGCTTTTCTCAAGTGACTCAAAGCGCTTTTACATAGTGACACCCAATATCTAAGTTACATTTAAACCAGTGTGGGTGGCACTGGGAGCAGGTGGGTAAAGTGTCTTGCCCAAGGACACAACGGCAGTAACTAGGATGGCACAAGCGGGAATCAAACCTGCAACCCTCAAGTTGCTGGCACGGCCACTCTACCAACCGAGCTATGCCGCCCCACCAAATTAAAATCCTCTTACCTGCGCATCGATCTCCCGTATCCTGCATCTTGGAGGTCACAACCATCGCAGCCATGCGAGTTCACGACAAAACAGACACAATAACTCCACGTGGAATTGGTGAAACTGAAACAATATAAAAAAGAATGTCATTGTGAGTTAGTAAATTATGACGGTAGATACAAATATGCCTGAAAACGCTCCAAAAGATGTCACACATGGGACGGTTTAGTAAGTAAGAATTGTTTTAGTTATATTGTAAAACTTACAAGTGCTGCTTGTAGTGATGAATGAAGAATACACACGACACTGCGCTATGGACAGTGAGAAGACAGAACGGCACTTGTACTTCTGGTTCAGAGCTTTAAACGGCAGGAAACGCTGGAGGCAATCACCCAGCAGCACCTGCAGAGAGCAAATAGTGATAAGACACCTTTTCATGTGTTTTATGAAAACTATCTGCCAAGAAAAATCCATGAATTCAACATGTAGGAAAAAAGTAGCGGCCTATAGTCCAGAATTTACGGAGGTTTCTCCCTTTTTTGGCAGAATTAAAAAATATTTTTAGAGAATGCGTCTACTTTTAAACGTCTTTCTCCAGTGCTGGTATTACAATTGTTTGTACTTCTTTTTGTAGAATAAATTGATCATCTTCAATTCTAGTTACTTCTTATTATTTAGACTGCCTTAGAACTATCTGGGAGGATTTCATGTATTTTTATCTATTCATCTATGTTTTTATGTGTTATAAATTTGCACAAAATTAGTTTTGCTCACAATTTCGTTGTACAATGACAATAAAGATCTATTCTGTTAGGACAGGGGTCGGCAACCCGCGGCTCCGGAGCCGCATGCGGCTCTTTGGCCACGCTGATGTGGCTCAGCTGTACAATCGCAGACCACCCTGATTGTTACGGGGGGATTCCGGTTCTCGGATCCTCTTCCAGACATTACCCGGGGTCAACATTCTTCGATTTTCACTCTGACAACAATATTGAGGATGTGCCGTGATGGCTTTACTTTTAGCGCCCTCTACATTTTGACGCGTTTCACAAATTAATGAAGACAATGGGAGCCGCAACCATTCTCGCGAATAACCGCTGGTGGTCACCCATATAACAGTACGTACCATGAAGCAATTGCCTTCAACGCCTTCTACAACATGTACAGACATCTTGCCAGTCCAGTAACATGTTGTACGTGGCTTCCGCAGATACACGTACACGACTGCAAGGCATACTGGGTGACACAGAGTACACTGAAGGTTGTGATATAAATAACTTTAACACTCTTACTAATATGCACCACACTGTGAACCCACACCAAACAAGAATGACAAACACATTTTGGAAGAATATCCCCACAGTAACACAACATAAACGCAACACAACAAATACCAAGAATCCTTTGCATCCATGACTATCCTGACTATATTATGCACCCCCGCCCACCTCAATCGACGCACGGAAGGGGAAGCGGGTTCAGCAGAAATTCACAGCAGAACCATTTATCGATTTACAGTAATGCAATGTAAAGACTACTGTAGATTTCACGATGAGAAAAAAAACGTGCCAGCTCAGTGGCCAATATTTTACTGTAAAAATAACTTTTTCCCGTTTTTTGTAGATTTTACAGTAAACAAAAAACAACTGGCAGCTCAGTTGAAAGAATGTTACCATAAAATTAAGTAATATCTCTTTTCCACTTACTGTAAGGCACTGTAAGGACGACTGTAGATTTTACAGTAAAAATCTGGCAACTCAGTCGACAAAACTTTTCTGTAAAAATAATAATGGTACCATTTTTACATTGACAAAAAATCGGTGTAAATTTGAACTGCAATTTTTTTTTCTCTCCATGAATTCATCAACGTGGACCCCGACTTAAACAAGTTAAAGAACTTATTCTGGTAAAGTGAAGGGAATTATATTTATATAGCGCTTTTCTCTAGCTTTACATAGTGAAACCCAATATCTAAGTTACAATAAAACCAGTGTGGGTGGCACTGGAAGCAGGTGGGTAAAATGGCTTACCCAAGGACACAAAGGCGGTGACTAGGATGGCGGAAGCGGGGATCGAACCTAGAACCCTCAAGTTGCTGGCATGGCCGCTCTACCAACAGAGCTATACTGCCCCCATTTGTGTTACCATTTAGTGGTCAATTGTACGGAATATGTACTGAACTGTGCCATCTACTAATACAAGTTTCAATCAATCAATCAAACCGCTAAAATTACAGTTTGTTTTCTTTACAGTGTAATATTTTAATACCAGCGTAATATTTTGTCCGACAATTGCGTTCACCTCAACAGACAAGCGGCGGCGGCAGCTCCACGACGCATATTAGTATGGTTAGTGTTTGGCATCTTTTTGGCGGAAGCACTGATGTTACAGTCCACGAAGGGGATTCATATGGCCCCATTCCTGGGAGGATTTCACGTGAGGGGTTAATCATTTTGCAATGCAGTCTGCTGGAAATGATGGAGAGCACCACTCTACATACCAACTGAAAAGTAATTAAAGTACCAATGATTGTCACACGCACTCTTGGTGTGGCAAAATTATTCTCTGCATTTGACCCATCACCCTTGATCACCCCGCTGGGAGGTGAGGGGAGCAGTGGGCAGCAGCGGTACCGCGCCCGGGAATCATTTTTGGTGATTTAAACCGCAATTCAAACCCTTGATTCTGAGTGCATAGCAGGGAGGTAATGGGTCCCATTTTTTTAGTCTTTGGTATGACTCGGCCAGGGTTTGAACTCACAATCAACCGATCTCAGGGCGGATACTCTAACCACTAAGCAGGTTAGTAGGTAGTAACTGACGCTGTTGTCGAAGCTGGACAAGATAGATAGAGCATCCTCCCACTCCAGAATTTGTCACGTTTCATGTGTCAGGTAAACGGCGAAAAATAGGGCCATATATATCCCCTTCCTATTGGTACACGGACGCTTCTTTCTCAGCATCCAAAAAACTCTCCTCAACCTTCCCGTACTCGTCGCTGATTGCGCTCGCCTGCAGCTCGATGCTGGCAAACGTCACGCTGTTGACATTTAGCATCTATTTTGGCGAGGTGACTCCAAGGTTGTTTGGGACTAGTTGGGAGTCTGGATGGAGACGCCCCGGCCCCCGATGCACTCTTCTTCCCCTATCCCTCCCCCTCCTCTACTTGGCACGACTTGGCTGGCATGAAGGCCACTCTATTCTCCCTCCACACACACACACACACACACACACACACACACACACACACACACGCACACACGCACACACGCACACACGCACACACACACACACACACACACACACACACACACACATTCATGTATTTGTTACCTTCTTCAGACCTGAGAAAAATGCCTACCTCTTTAGGACCACCCGTTCTAGATATATAAAGATTTGTACTGACAACATTAATAATATAAACATACTATGAAAATATAAAAAAGCTTGTTGTGAAAAATGAGTTGGAATTTCTAAAGAAAAAGGTCGCAATTTCACAACAAAAACTTTGAATTTTGGCAGTGTTATATTAAAACTCGTCATTTTACGCAACACAAGTCAAAACTTTACAAGAAAAACTAAACATTTGTGCAATATTAAATAAATACATTATAAATGGGTTGTACTTGTATAGCGCTTTTCTACCTTCAAGGTACTCAAAGCGCTTTGACACTACTTCCACATTTACCCATTCACACACACATTCACACACTGATGGAGGGAGCTGCCATGCAAGGCGCCAACCAGCACCCATCAGGAGCAAGGGTGAAGTGTCTTGCTCAGGACACAACAATATTATGATAAAAGTTGCAATTTTACAAGAAAACCTTAAAATGTTGGCAATTTTATGAAGAGTCGTAACAAAAGTCAGAATTTTATAAGAAAACTTCAACATTTTGGCAATATTATAATCCATCCATCCATTTTCTACCGCTTGTCCCTTTTGGGGTCGCGGGGGCAATATTATAATAATAATAATCGTAGTTTTACCCGGCAAAAATTATGAAGAAAAGTCACAATTTTACTCAAAAAATGTCTGTATTTTTACAAGAGCAACAAAAAAGTTTCCAATATTGTGATACAAGTCAGTATCTTTTATTACAAATGTCGCCATTTTGCATTAAAAAGTAATAATTTTACACAAAAAAGTCATAATTTCACGAGAAAAAAACCTATGTTACCGAAACAGAAAGAATACGAGAAAATTTTTCCAAATTTGATAAAAAACAAGTCGACACATTGTGAGAAAGACTGCTTTTAGTTAATTTTTGTTTTAAAGTTTTGTTTCTAATGGTTTTTTAATCTTCATTATTTACTTCAAGTTATTACAGTGTGTCTCTATATTGATTTTATTTTTTCATTTTATTCATTTTGGCCAAAAGGGGCACATTTCAATTCCTTACACACACTTGTTAATACATATGTTGGCCAGAGGGGGAGCACTTCAAATTTTTACACACACTTGTTATTTCATATGTTGACCTTAAGGGGGAGCATTTTTAAAACCGACACACAGCCAATTTGAACAATCCCTCCTTTTCGGGACCACCCTCATTTTGATATTTTCACCACCAGGGGTGCAAATGAGACATTCTCTATTAGATGCAATGGTTTTCTGTATTGGGACCATGATTTATGTCCTAACTTGTTCACCGGTCCTCATACGGAAGGTACTTTTCCTTGTTGATGTCTCAAGAAGGGTAGGAATACAAGAACACACACACACACACACACACACACACTGCCAAAGGTTAGTTGGTGGGCTTCCAGGTTTCCATCCCAAAAGGGGCGGGACACATTAGTGAATCATCCCAGTTTCTTCGACACACACCACCAGGATGACCCCCCAGGATCCAGCAAAACAGTCCCCGTCTGCGTGCTACGTGATCCGGTCGCTCGTATCACTCCGCTGAGTCCCTCGGCACAGCGACTCGTCGAGCCAAATTGGACACGGTGGTCATTTCTCCCACATTAACTCCACTAATGTGCGCTAAATAGAGATCTCAGGACTGGGACGGACAAAGTAGACACACACACACAGGGACACGGGACTAGCTCTTCTCCTTTTTGCACTCCTCACACCTGAGCTTCACTTTCCCTCAAACCCCTGAACACAGCAGCAAACACTTGTTATGCATCTCTGCAGTGGAGTTGAATGAAAACAACATGTGACAAAAGAGTCATTTGGCAGCCGTGGCAGCAACTTCTGGGTTCCAGGGGTGCTGGAGCCTATCTCAGCTGCATTCGGGCGGAAGGCGGTGTACACCCTGGACAAGTCGCCACCTCATCACAGAGCCAACACAGATAGACAGACAACATTCACACACTAGGGCTGATTTAGTGTTGCCAATCAACCTATCCCCAGGTGCATGTCTTTGGAGGTTGGAGGGAACCCACGCAGTCACGGGGAGAACATGGAAACTCCACATTGAAAGACCCCGAGCTCAGGAATCGAACCCACGACCTTCGTATTGTGAGGCACATGCACTAACCTACCGGCCGATAAATGCTTTAAAATGTAATATCAGAAATGATCAGTAGCAAAATAATCGGTATCGGTTTCAAAAAGTAAAATATGACTTTTTAAAACACTGCTGTGTACACGGACGTAGGGAGAGGTACAGAGCGCCAATAGACCTTAAAGGTACTTCCTTTGCGTGCCGGCCCAGTCACTTAATATCTACGGCTTGTCACACAAACAATTGAATGCATAGCATACTTGATCAACAGCCATACAGGTCACACTGAGAATGGCCGTTTAAACAACTTTAACACTGTTACAAATATGAATCACACTGTGAACCCACACCAAACAAGAATGACAAACACATTTCGGGAGAACATCCACACCGTAACACAACATAAACACAACAGAACAAATACCCAGAAACCCTTGCAGCACTAACTCTTCCGGGACGTTACCATATACACCCCCGCAACCCCTTAGCCCAGGGGTGTCCAAAGGGCGGCCGGGGGGCCATTTGCGGCCCGCGGGTCATTTTTTGACGGCCCCACGGCACATTTTAAGAATACAATTGACAAAAATTAAAAACATAAAAAGTGGTATAAAAGAGCAAGGCTTCCATGCAGGCTGTTCCTTTCTTTAAAAAATAATAATGAATCAAAATCAATGTCATTTTGAATTATGGACCTATTAAAGGCTTTGATTACGTCACATTACATATTCCACTTTGAGATATTTTTGGGGGAAAATGTTGAATATTTTGTATTTTGCCATATAAACTGAGCTGTTTTTTTTTTTTAAGAAGGGCCTAAAACAAACAAACAAAAAATAAACAACTATAACACTTAAAATTGACGGATATATCTGAAGTTGATCTCGAGATTATTGTGCTTTAAGTAAACAATTTTTTAACACTTTAATAAGTAGGACACTTTTGGATCCCCAATTATTTTAGTGTGATTTGTTTTTAAGTGTCTTTGCTCAAAAAATAATAATGAATCAAAATCCAAAATTAAGGCTCCAATTATTATATAATCTCAAATATTCCACCTAAAAAAGTTATTGGGTGAAAATATTGCATGTTTTTTGTTTTTTTCCTTTTTTTTTTCTTATGTTGCTCTAGAGATAAAAATTATAATACTGAATAATGACACATTTTTAATATTCTTTTTGACCAAAACCCTTTAGGGTGCCCGGGATCATAACTGAGTGGAGGCCTAAATGTATATTTTTATACATTTTTTGTATTGGTTTTTAAAATAAAAATGATAAAAATTATGAAAATGGCCCCCGCTTGCTCTGAATTTTCAGTGTGCGGCCCTCAGTGGAAAAAGTTTGGACACCCCTGCCCTACCCCCTCACCTCAACCTCCTCATGCTCTCTCAGGGAGAGCATGTCCCAAATTCCAAGCTGCTGTTTTGAGGCATGTTAATAAAAAAGAATGCACTTTGTGACTTCAATAATAAATATGGCAGTGCCATGTTGGCATTTTTTTCCATAACTTGAGTTGATATTGTTCGCTTTTAACAGTTCAGAAATGCTGTTAACGTGCCGAGGGTAAAAGTGTTGGAACATAAATGAATAGTGAATTTTTTAAGAAAACTAATGTATAATCGCTACATGATGTTATAACAAAATTGCCACTGTATTTGATTTAAAAAACAACAACATGCAAATTAATGGATAACTTGCTTTGAAATCATAAGTCATAAGCAGATTTTGACGTTTTATATGTTTTTTTGAATGGAATATATTTTGTTACATGATTATGTAATATCAAATTGTTCAAATGTATCCCTTCTTTCCAGTTTGACAAAATAAATGCATGTACTGCATGCAAATGCATATATTTTAATTTTAAATATTATCTGATCATACAATAATTATGATGTTATATATTAGAAACATTTTTTTGTTAGAATATAGACACTTAAATATGTACTTGTGAGCTAAGATTTCGAATTAAGTTATTTATTGATTTGTAAGTTAAAAAAATATATATATATATACCGTTAGTAATCAATGTGTAAGGCAACATTTATATTCATCTTTTTATGAATATATATTTACTGTTATAAGCAGCCCTGCGATGTGGCTCTCAATAAAAATAAGTTTGAGACCACTTTTAAGTCTGTGCGGTATAAAGCGAGTAAAACATCAATGCAGTACAGTAATCCCTCATTTACTGCTTTTAATTAGTTCCGGACATGAAAAGTACATTTTACCGAAGGATGGGAAGTATTACTATAAATCTAATAGCATAAAAAAATGGTTTACTTTCTTCTAACGGTGTTGATTTTGACAGCAGTTTTTAGTTGAAATGTAGTCATCCTCTTTTGACAAAACTATTTTAGTCTTAGTCAAGTTTTAGTCATATACATTGCCTAAACTTTGGTCTAGTTTTAGTCGACTAAACTACACAACATTTTACTTTGCTAATATTACAGTAAACTTAGTGGACTGAAATATAATGATAAAATAAAAGACATTTTATGGAGTGTGAGACAAAATCTAAGAGTGAGTGGTGTTAGACTGTGTGTAGTTGGCTGTATTACCATAATGTTGGTTGAGGAAGCAGACCAATCCAAAGAGAGCTTGGCAAAAGGGGTCCGTGATCCGCGTGAGGTCCGTGGGGCAGAGAGGTGTCGGTGTCCGTGTCCAGAGCGAGGGTCGAGGATGGCAGTCCAAAACCACGGGGGAAACAACTGTTAAGACTCGGGAAGGAACTACGGGAGGACATCAGACACAGAGGGAAAACGCAGAGAGAAAGTGAGCATAACTCTCCGCTTTGAACTGAACTCTAACGGTTGTGTTGGATCCACTATGGATTGAACTTTCACAGTATCATGTTAGACCCGCTCGACATCCATTGCTTTCGGTCCCCTAGTGAGGGGGGGGGGGGGTTTGCCCACATATGTGGTCCTCTCCAAGGTTCTCATAGTCATCATTGTCACAGACGTCCCACTGGGTGTGAATTTTCCTTGCCCTTATAAACATTGATATATATATATATATATATATATATATATATATATATATATATATAAACACAGTTAACTACATCCCTGTTGTCTGTGCCGACATACCTTGTCCCAATTCTTTTGCTCTTTTTTTTTCTTCCTCCCTAAACGGACATTTTTTTTGCGGGGGGATAATTTTTTTGGGGGGGGCGGGTCAGTCAGAACAAACGACGATCGGTCGTGCCTGGAAGCGCAAATTTGATCCAATTAGTTAAATAAATAAACAATATGCCTTCTGCTCGGCGGCCTTAATGCACTTATAATGCAAGCACCCCCACCCCCCCACCCCCCAGTCCCCCATGATGCAGTGCAGGATGAACCTATGGACCTAATTGGTGTAATTGTAGGATAAGCTGCCTACAGAATGATTCTCTCCCAATGCTTAACTGATTAATTGCTTGTGTTAATATGATTTAATAGCTTAATGCACTGAAGTTGGCTTCATGCTTCCATGGCTTCCAGAGAGGACACTTTTTTTTTTTTTAAAGAAGAATGAGGAGGTCAAATATTTTTTTTTGTTTTTTTTTTGGGGTGGAGGGGGTTGTTGTTGCACCACCATTTTATTTGTCTGTTTTTGCTGCCTTTTTTCTGGCTTTGTGCAGCACTAGTGCGGTGACAGATGGCGAAGCCCTCCTCCTCCTCATCTTCCTCCTCCACCTTCTCTCTCATCTCTCTCTCTCTCTCTCCCTCTCTCTCTCTCTCTCCCCCCTCCAGGGAGGCCAAATCTCCCCGAATATGGGCGCATGTCAATCACAGGGCCCTCATGTGATGGCTTTTGCCGGTGACGTGCAGCCATATGGGCGCTGGCATCGCAGCCTTATAGCTGGTATGTATAACCTCTCTCTCTCTCTCTCTCTCTCTCTTCCATCACGCACACACATGCATGCTCCCACACTCACCCTCTCACTCCCGCGCTTGCAGGACGCGCGCTTTCTTTCAGGGAGGGGGGGGGGGAGAGAGAGAGAGAGAGGGACGCCAGTGAAGGAAGAGCCAGAGCTCCGCTTGCACCTGCACGCCGACACGGAGCGACGCTTCGGTCCTCCCTAAAGATGGTCTAAAAAAAAAGGTTTTTTTTTTTCTTCTTCTTCTTCTTCTTCTTCTCCCCCTGTCCTGTTTTGGTACTCCACCCCAGTACCCGGCCCCCCTCCCTCCCTCCTCGGCAGACATCCCCGCGAGAAGAGCTCCAACCCAGGTGAGTCCTGAATGCCGTTAGCACCAACGGTCTTTGAACGCACCTTTTCGTGCTTTGACGCGCATTTCCAATTTAGAATGTTTTTTTTTTTTTAAACAAACTTTTACGGCACATTTTTAAATTATAACATTCCTTTGTGTGCGCAAATTGTGTGTTTTAATTTTTAATTGATTTTATTTTATCTTAACACACCATCATTAAACGAAATGTCTCTGCTGCTGTTGGCCCCCGGCACATTGAGTATATATTTAACGAGCCCTAAAAGCCTACAAGCAACATTTCCATCTGTTAAAAAAAAAAAAGAAAAAAGCTTAGCGCCTTTTTTTTTTTTTTTTTTTTAGCACAGCGAATTAAGTGTGAAATGCATTTGGTGTAAATGTACACGCTGCATCATGCACGCTCTGGTAATTAAACGTTGTCTGCGTTTTAATTGCCGCAAAACCAGTCGAGTGTGTTGAGATTTAATCTTTTTTTTTTTTTTTTTGCCCCTGGCACATACACACGCACACACCTCTAAAGATAATTAAAGCCAAATTGCAACGCAAAAGATTGAAAAAATATCAATTCATGGGAAAAAAACAATTTAATGATCATTATTGTTTAATAAACATATTAAATTATATCCATCCATCCATTTTTCTACCGCTTATTCCCTTTTGGGGTTGCGGGGGGCGCTGGCGCCTAACTCAGCTACAATCGGGCGGAAGGCGGGGAAAACCCTGGACAAGTCGCCCCTTCATCGCAGAGCCAACACAGAAGGACAGACAACATTCACACACAAGGGCCAATTTAGTGTTGCCAATCAACCCATCCCAAGGTGCATGTTTTTGGAAGTGGGAGGAAGCCGGAGTACCCGGAGGGAACCACGCATTCACGGGGAGAACATGCAAACTCCACACAGAAAGATCCCAAGCCCGGGTCTGAACCCAGGACTACTCAGACTTTCGTATTGTGAGGCAGACGCACTAACCCCTCTTCCACCGTGAAGCCCTTAAATCATATCCATCCATCCATCTTCTTCCGCTTATCCGAGGTCGGGTCGCGGGGGGCAGCAGCCCAAGCAGGGAAGCCCAGATTTCCCTCTCCCCAGCCACTCCGTCTAGCTCTTCTCGGGGGATCCCGAGGCGTTCCCAGGCCAGCCGGGAGACCTAGTCTTCCCAACGTGTCCTGGCTCTATATCATTTTATTTTATTTGATTTCATGTATGGGATATAGCTTAGGTCACGTGGTGTTGCGGCGTTAATAGAATAATACACATTTTATCCACAGAAAAATGTCATATTAGGAACACCTATTTTATTTGATTATTTTATATGAGTTTAAATCTCATAAAATGGTGATTGAATGGATAATCCTCATTAAATCAGATTAAAATATGGTTGTTCAGTGAGAAGATAGTGTTGGAATGCAGCCAGGAGTGGATGGGGCCCGAGGGGGGGGGGGGGGGGGGGGGGGGGGTCCTCCCTCCCGCCTGATCCCTCATGGGACTTTTAGTGCTGGCCTTGCTGGTGGGACCACCGCAACCCCTTGCTAGAGCAGTGGTTCTCAACCTTTTTTCAGTGATGTACCCCCTGTGAACATTTTTTTAATTCAAGTACCCCCTAATCAGAGCAAAGCATTTTTGGTTACAACAAAAGAGATAAAGAAGTAAAATACAGCACTATGTCATCAGTTTCTGATTTATTAAATTGTATAACAAAGCAAAATATTGCTCATTTGTAGTGGTCTTTCTTGAACTATTTGGAAAAAAAGATATAAAAAATAACTAAAAACTTGTTGAAAAAAAAAAACAAGTGATTCAATTATGAATAAAGATTTCTACACATAGAAGTAATCATCAACTTAAAGGCCTACTGAAATGAGATGTTCTTAAAATAAACGGGGATAGCAGGTCCATTCTATGTGTCATACTTGATCATTTCGCGATATTGCCATATTTTGCTGAAAGGATTTAGTAGAGAACATCCACGATAAAGTTCGCAACTTTCGGTGCTAAGAGAAAAGCCCTGCCTCTACCGGAAGTCGCAGACGATGACGTCACATGTTGATGGCTCCTCACATATTCACATTGATTTTAATGGGGAGCTTCCAACAAAAACAGCTATTCGGACCAAGAAAACGACAAATTCCCCATTAATTTGAGCGAGGATGAAAGATTCGTGTTTGAGGATATTGATAGCGACAAACTAGGAAAAAAAAAAAAAAACATGATTGCATTGAGACGGATTCATATGTTTTTAGACAAATTTACTAGGATAATTCTGGGAATCCCGTATCTTTCTATGTGTTAGTAAGTTTAACAGTACCTGATAGTCGGAGGTGTGCATCCACGGCCACGCGACAGTGTCTCAGGGAAGTCGACGGCAGCTTTATGGAGCGGCACACGCTCAGCTGATATCCGGTAAGAAGCGACTTTTTAACCACGATTTTCTCACCGAAACCTGCTGGTTGACATTCGGTTGGGATCCGTCTCCGCTCTGATCCATAGTAAAGTTTCACCTCCGGGAATTTTAAACAAGGAATCACTGTGTGTTTGTGTGGCTAAAGGCTAAAGCTTCCCAACTCCATCTTTCTACTTTGACTCCTCCAATATTGATTGAACAAATTGCAAAAGATTCAGCAACACAGATCTCCAAAACACTGTGTCAATTATTGCCGTTTAAAGCGGACGACTTTTTAGCTGTGTGTGTGTGCAGCGCTCATATTCCTAACAGCCCGTGACGTCACACGTACACGTCATCATTACGCGACGTTTTCAGGAAAAAACTCCCGGGAAATTTAAAATTGCAATTTAGTAAACTAAAAAGGCCGTTAATGTTAATATTTCATCATTGATATATAAACTATCAGACTGCGTGGTCGGTAGTAGTGGGGTTTCAGTAGGCCTTTAAGCGCCCTCTTTGGGGATTGTAATAGAGATCCATCTGGATTCATGAACTTAATTCTAAACATTTCTTCACAAAAAAGAAATCTTTAACATCAATATTTATGGAACATGTCCACAAAAAAATATAGCTGTCAACACTGAATATTGCATTGTTGCATTTCTTTTCTCAGTTTATGAACTTACATTCATATATTGTTGAAGTAGTATTCAATAAATATATTTATAAAGGATTTTAAAATTGTTGTTATTTTTAGAATATTTTTTAAAGAATCTCACGTACCCCTTGCATACCTTCAAGTATCCCCAGGGGTACGCGTACCCCTATTTGAGAACCACTGCTCTAGCACATTATAATTGGGGGCGTACCCCAGGGGTACGCATACCCCCATTTGAGAACCACTGCATACCTTCAAGTACCTGGGGGGTACTTGAAGGTATGCCAAGGGGTAGGTGAGATTTTTTTTAAATATTCTAAAAAATAGCAACAATTCAAAAATCCTTTATAAATCTATTTATTGAATAATACTTCAACAAAATATCGAATGTAAGTTCATAAACTGTGAAAAGAAATGCAACAATGCAATATTCAATGTTGACAGCTAGATTTTTTGTGGACATGTTCCATAAATATTGATGTTAAAGCAGGGGGTCGGTAACCTTTTTGGCTGAGAGCCATGAAAACCAACAATTTTAAAATTTATTTCCGTGAGAGCCGTATAATATTTTTAACACTGAATACAACTGTCAGGTTCAAACACTGATGACATCTATTAAACAGACAAAGAAGCAAGGAATTAAACAGAGACTGGATTCAATTTAGCTCAATGAGGAGAACTCGTCAACTTGTACCCTTGTACAGTGTCGTCCCAAACTCTGATAAGAGAATTCTACACCTCCTATTTAATTTGAACTTTCCCTGATTACAACAACTAAATGCATCGCTTATTCTTTTTTAATAACATTGTTATTCTGAAGCTAACCAATGCATCGCTTATTCTTTTTTAATAACGTTGTTATTCTGAAGCTAACCAATTATAAATAAAATACTTTTGACCATGAATGCAACTTTTTGAACAGGTGCAATAGAAACGGTTGGATGGATTAAAATGCGATGAGAATGTTTTATATTTTGAACATCATTTTTAACACTGTGATTACCATCGGAATTATTCATTACTTATGGTGTTAAGCAACGTCAGCTAAGATTTATCTGAGAGCCAGAAGCGGTCATCAAAGAGCCACATCTGGCTCTAGAGCCATAGGTTCCCTACCCCTGTGTTAAAGATTTCTTTTTTTGTGAGGAAATGTTTAGAATTAAGTTCATATTACAATCCACAAAGAGGGCCCTTCAAGTTGATGATTACTTCTATGTGTAGAAATCTTTATTTAGAATTGAATCACTTGTTTTTTTTTTTTCAACAAGTTTTTAATTATTTTTTTATAGCTTTTTTCCAAATAGTTCAAGAAAAACTACTACAAATTAGCAATATTTTGCTCTGTTATACAATTTAATACATCAGAAACTGATGACATAGTGCTGTATTTTACTTATTTATCTCTTTTTTTCAACCAAAAATGTTTTGCTCTGATTAGGGGGTACTTGAATTAAAAAAAAATTTCACAGGGGGTACATCACTGAAAAAAAGGTTGAGAACCATTGTTTAGAGCAGTGGTTCTCAAATGGGGGTACACGTACCCCTGGGGGTACTTGAAGGTATGCCAAGGGGTACGTGA